>NW_006203417.1:154177-190481 GCF_000334495.1 Tupaia belangeri chinensis | reverse complement strand
GGAGTCCAGCGACATAGCCATTACGCTAACTGCTGGTTCCCTATTTATTTAATTCTTAATTATTTTTAAAAATTTGCTATAGGACACATGCACTCACCAGAGAGAGAAAGACGGACAGAGAGAGAGTGAGAAATCTAGCCACCAAGACTGAGGCTTGAACCATGGTAAGCCATGTGGGAATCTAGTGCCTTAACCAACACCCCACCCCACCTGCTGATCCACAAGAAGGTTTTAATTCAATGCTCCTGATGATTACCCCATTCTTATGATCATATTCTGGCAAGGGGTTATTTTGTCTGAAACAATGTCTAATGTGATGGGGTTGTTTTTAAATTGGAAAAGTTTGGTATGAGATCTTTTATTTGATATTATTTGCCAGAGAAATGGATAGATTTTTGGTTTTCAACATTAGTTTCATGAACTCACTTAAAAGAAAGGTAAAGTACACTTTGGAGAGTAACGTCTTAACAAATCTCATCTTCACTTATAAATTATAAATTTAGAAATAAGAGTGTTCAGAGCTCCTTGGTCTAGAGCATTGATTTCCAATTTACCCTTAGCAGTCTATATATTGCTTTTTATGGTGATACAATTGTTTCAAAGCGATGTTTTTTGCTCAGAAAGTAATTGTTTTTAATTCCTCCTAAATGCCATCTCTCCCTAAATGTGTATACATATGTTATTTCATGCAAGCAAATCTTAATGTGAACCCTGGAGAAAACTGACTGACAGTATCTCAGTCAATAGTGGCTGCAGGTTAAGATAATATAAAGCTATGGTCTTAATATGTGTTTTTTTTTTTTTTTGGTTTTTGTCATAGGGTGCATGAGCTCACTGAAGTGAGACAGAGAGAGGGAAAGTGAGGGACCAGCAATTAGCACAATGGCTATGTCGCTGGACTCCCATGTAGTTGACCATGGTTCGAGTCCCGGACCCAGTGGCTTAAACTCACACTGGGCACGTGTGTGTTTATGCCCAAGATCCCAAGAGAAGAATGGAGGAGAAGGCATTGAGCGTGGCCATCCCCCCAGGGGGTGATTTCTCACTTTCTGTTTTTCTGTCATTGTCTTTCTGGAGAGTGCACGTGCCTTATAGCAAAAATCTCTCCAGAGAGAGAGAGAGAAAGAAAGTGAGAAATCATCCACCCGAGGGTGGAGGGGAATGTTCACACTGCAATCCCTTCTCTCCATTCTTCTATCAGGATTTTGGGCACACATGCACCTAGTGTGATTTTACAGACCCCAGGTCCAGGACTTGAACAGCAGTTGGCCATGTGGAAATCTAGTGCCTTAACCACCGTGCCACTTGTTGGCCCTTCTTTTGTTTTTGGCCACAAATGCATGATCACATATCTCTTGAACTATTTTTGAATTCTCTTTTCTCTCCAAATATTTTTTAAAATACTCCCTTCTCTAGAAACCATCCTAAAGAAACTCCCCTGACTCCTTCATTGTCTGCATACTGGACTCAGGGGTATGGATGATAACTTGTATTTAATCCCAGAGTACCCAGGATAGGCTTCTTTACCCACTGAGGTGAAAAATCAATGTTACTGACTGATACAAGAAATAGGCTATTACCCTGACCAGAGACTCAAAGGAAATAAAATTGAGAGTCAAATAAATCAGGTTGTGAACACATAAGAATTTTGATGAAACTGAGAACTAAGTCTCAGTTCTGAAATTCAGATTCTAGGCACAGAAGCTAACCACCTTCAGGAATATCTTTATTAGGACAACAAGGAGTCTACAGATAGAACAGTTTTGAGGACAGCTTACAGAAAGATGCCTATAATCAGACTGGGAAGAAATGCAACAGATCATTTCTATCCATGCCCTCTATTCTGACAAATAACATTCTAAGCTTATTAGAACAGAAGGAGGACAATGTGTTTCATTTATCATTTATCAACTGAATGCTAGTGCAATCCTATTGAGGCACCAGAGTTGTAATCTAAACACAGAAAAAGAAAGCATGCTCCCAGAAGTCTTTGTTATAAGCCAGAATCACTAGCTAAAAATATCCAGAATTGTCCGTGCAAATGTTTGGTATAGATAAGATTTTAGGTCTTTTTTGACATATACATACATATGTACACATGTTTCCTCCTCTACTTTAGTAAAGTATCAAGATGAAACTTTGTAATATTAACTCAAGTTCTGCCCCTGGCACCAGTTACTGATGACCCTGTTCCTTTTGAAGCAAAGGCATCTATTGCCTAACAGAAGAGTCAGATTATTTAAAGAGGAATGGGGGGGGGGGAAGAAACAGAACAGAAAATGCCCTCATCTTTTTCCTTTCCAAATAGACTTTTGAAAAGTGATAGCAGGTAAATATAGAACTGCCTTATGGCTCAGCAATTTCACTTTCGTATATACCAAAGATACTCAAATCAGATTCCAACAGACATTCATATGCCAGCATTCATTGCAGCGTTATTTACGAATATCCAAAAGGTAGAAAGAACCCAAGTGTACGTCAACAGATGAATGATGGTTTACACATACAATAGAACATTATTCATGGATAAAAAGGAATGAAAGTTTTTTTGGGGGAGAGATTTTTGCTTTAGGGTACGTGTGCTCGCCAGAAAGACAGAGAGAGACAGAAAGCAAGAAATCACTCCCCAGAGGGCATGGCCACACCACAATCCCCTCTCCTCCATCCTCCTCTTGGGATCTTGGGCATGCATGCACATGCGCCCTGCGTGAGTTTAAGCCACTGGGTCCAGGACTCGAACCGCGGTCTACTATGTGGGAGTCCAGTGACATAGCCAACTGCTGGACCCAAAAAAGGAATGAAATTTTGACACATGTTGTAACATAGATGAAACTTGAGGACATTTTTCTAAGTGAAATAAACCAGACACAAGGGACATGTATCGTTCCATTTATATTAATTACCTAGACAGGCAGATTTATAGAAACAGGAAGTAGATTAGATGTTACCAGGGGCTACTGGGAAAAGGCATTGGAAGTTATTGGTTAATGGTTATAGAGTTTCTATTTGGAGTGATGAAAAGGCTTTAGAAATAGATGATGGCGATGGTTGTATAACATTGTGAATGTACTTAATGACACTTTAAAATGGTTAAAGTGGCAAATTTTATATTATATATATGTGTGTATGTATATATATATATATACACACATATATATATTATTACAACTTTAAAAACCTAATACATTGGGAACCAGCAGTTAGCGTAATGGCTATGTCACTGGACTCCCACATAGTCGACCGCGGTTCACGTCCCGGACCCGGTGGCTTAAAACTCATGCCGGGCGCGTGTGCGTGCGTGCCCAAGATCCCGAGAGGAGAATGGAGGAGAAGGGATTGCGGCGTGACCATCCCCCCTGGGGGGTGATTTCTCACTTTCTGTCTCTCTGTCTCTCTCTGTCTGGCAAGCGCACGCACCCTATAGCAAAAAAAAACCTCTCCAAAAAAAGAAAAAAAACCTAATACATTGAGCACTTTAAATGTATGCATTGTATATTTTAATTGTATCTCAAGAGAGCTATTTTAAAAAGTTAGAACAGAAGCAACCTTACCTTAAGATAGGTAACATGTTTAACACTTCAGATAATTTCCTAACCAGTTCTAGTATACTTTTTCAGCCTTGCTTACTATAGTTTAATAAATATCTGTGAGTCATTTAAAGAACACAGGACTTTATTTTTAATTAATGATCAACAAAAAGGGATGTAGGTCCAAAATTTGAGTCATCTTTGGTTTGTCTTTCACTCACAAGTGTTATCCAATCCATCATGTCCAAAATATGAGGGGACTTCAAAAATTTCATGAACAGTGGATTAAAATATGAATTTCGGTGCAAAAATATATGGACATCTATGCATAGATTTTTATAATACACATTTTCCACAAACTTTTTGAAAACCTCATGTATATTCCTAAATCTGACCACTTTACTCAACTTCCATCATTATAACTGTAATGTGGGTTTCCATTTTTCAGCCGCACTTGTTTCTGTCACTTAAACAGTCTAGGATTGCTCCTTTCACTTGAAACAATGACCTGGAAAGTCATTCCAGGATTGACCTTTGCATTTATCATTCATTCCTTCTCTTTGGAATGCTATTCCATCAGATTTTCACTTGGCTTCCTCTTCTTAGCATTCAGGTTGCTAATAAAATGCTCCCTCCTTAAAGGGACTTTCCCTAAACTTTCTCTCCACCCCCAGGTTCCTCAGGAGTAGACAGTCCTTTCTAATCCTGAATCATTCTCTAGCATAATACTCTAGAGCACTTACCAGTACCTACAATTATTCTATGCACCTATTTGTATATATGTTTATTATTTGTCTCCTTCTAACAGAATGCAAGCTCTTTGAAGGTAGGATTTCTGTCGTATTTCCTGTACTGCATTCCTGGCACATAAATTGCTATGGCAGACATTAAATATTTATTTACTCTTTGACTAAAAATGTAGAGGATATTGAAGATTAGAACGAAGCTGACCGCAGGGCATCACCTAGTAGTCATTTTGAAAACAAAACACAAGAAGCATTCACATGAAGGTTTTGTTTGTATGAATTGCCTTTTCCTTTCCACAGTGGAGTGCAGCCACACATTCCAATTGTTTCTGTTGGTTGAGTTTTAGGAAGTTGAAATTTTACTTGATCCTTATGGTCAACATTTTAGGCTCCTGCATGGTGATGAAGAAGAATTATAAATAATTAACCTGTGCAGTCTTGTTAGGTAAGATTAGGGAGAGTAGAATTGAACAGATGGGCTTCATTCCTTTAACTGAAAGGCTATTAGATGATTTGATTTTGCCAGATAAGAAATTGAGATCCTCAGATGAGTTCTAGCACAGAAGAGTTCTCAGGAAGATCTGGGAGTCTTGTGTGATGTTAATTACCTTGACATTGTCTGAGAGAGTTGACAGCCTCAAGGAGAATGGAGATTTAACCCCCTTAGGCTCTCCACGCTGTGAAAAACTTTCATAAGTCAGTAGGTTACCTGGGAAGACTAAGAGAGATGAGCTAATAAAATCCATATGGCTGGTTACTTTGGACAGATGGCCTGCATGCCACCTCAGAAACATCTGAAGTTTCCAGGTGGTCTTCGAGGGCAGCTCTGAATTATGCAGGTCAAAATTTTTGAATCTGCAGACCACAAAAGAATGCCTGAAGATGAACTGACTAGGAGATGGAGTCAGTAGTAATATTTTATAATTAGAGATTGAAGTGGGATCAGGAGGATGTGCACTCTATGAATGTCAGCACTCTATGGCAGAAACCGAATGACTGGAAGGTACAAGAGCTTTCTTATCTTAAAGCCAGAAAAACATTTATATCTATTCCACTAAGTTGTCTTTTGTTTGTTTGTGGGGTGAGCGGGGCGATTTGCCACGCTGCAGTCCCTTCTCCTCCATTCTCCTCTCGGGATTCTGGGCATGCATTTATGGGAAGACTAAGAGAGATGAGCTAATAAAATCCATATGGCTGGTTACTTTGGACAGATGGCCTGCATGCCACCTCAGAAACATCTGAAGTTTCCAGGTGGTCTTCAAGGGCAGCTCTGAATTATGCAGGTCAAAATTGTTGAATCTGCAGACCACAAAAGAATGCCTGAAGATGAACTGACTAGGAGATGGAGTCAGTAGTAATATTTTATAATTAGAGATTGAAGTGGGATCAGGAGGATGTGCACTCTATGAATGTCAGCACTCTATGGCAGAAACCGAATGACTGGAAGGTACAAGAGCTTTCTTATCTTAAAGCCAGAAAAACATTTATATCTATTCCACTAAGAAAGCAGAGATTATCTTATTTTTGAGAAGCACCCCTCACATTTCTCAAAGCCTTGTCTTTTGTTTGTTTGTGGGGTGAGCGGGGCGATTTGCCACGCTGCAGTCCCTTCTCCTCCATTCTCCTCTCGGGATTCTGGGCATGCATTTACGTGCACCTGGTGTGTTTCTCAAGCCTGTGGGTCCAAGACTAGAACTGCTCAGTCAGCCATGTGGGTTCCAGCCACCTCAAGCTCCATGCCACCTGCTGGTCTGAGAGTCTTTATGTTTTAATTTCTCTATTGCTGAGTCCTTTTCCTAAAGTCTTTTGGGATTTGTAGAACCCTCCATACTTTTTTAAAAAGAGTTTTTTGCTATAGGGCACGTGAGCTCGCCAGACAGACAGACAGAGACATAGAGACAGAAAGCGAGAAATCACCCCCCAGGGGGCATGGCCACACCACAATCCCTTCTCCTTCATTCTCCTCTCAGGATCTTGGGCATGCACGCACACGTGCCTGGCATGAGTTCGAAGCCACTGAGTCCGGGACGCGAACTGCGGTCGACTACATGGGAGTCCAGCAACATAGCCATAACGCTAACTGCTGGTTCCCAAGAACCCTCCATACTTTTGAAAGAGATTTTTGTGGTATTATCCTCTTACTAACCTCATAAGGAAGGTAGAGCAAGAAATATTCTCTTTGATAAATGAGGAAACTGAGACTAAATATCCTTTACCCAAAGAAAAACAAGAAAGTCATTAATAGATGTGGAACTAGAAATAATTTCCGTTTCTCTCTTCTGATTTTTTTTTCCAGTTTTATCTGCACATGACATAACCACTGGCATGACAGAAAGTATAACAAGCCATGTAATAATAGGGGTTTGCTGTGTTTATGGCATTGACCCTCATTCTATGGACACCTTCCTTTTCTTTGTCTTCTTGTCTTGGATCCCTCTGAAGTTGTCAGAGCCTGGGACATGTCTTTTAAAAGTAAGTATAGGTTTACTTTCCTAATTGTCCACTGAGACAAATAGAAACAAAGATCAACTAGGAGATAACACATATGTCTCCAAATATGCTATATTAGAAGCTTGATTCTGGGGCCAGCAGGTTAAGGGCACTGGACTCCCACATGGTCAACTGTGGTTCAAGTCCGGGACCTGGCAGCTTGCTTTCTCGCTTTCCCTCTCTCTCTCTCTGTCCCTCTCTGACCAAATTAAAAGTAAGTAAATAAATAAATAAAGTAAATAAATAAATAAAATAATTCTTAAAAAAAAAAGAAGCTTGATTCTATAAATATTCATGCCAGAATGGCAGTGAGATGGATTGGAAAGAAACCCAATCTGGATCCTAGTTCCAGGTCTTCTCCACTGAGCTGAGTGAGGTCCAGCATGTCACAATCTCATCTTACCTCAGTTATTTCTTCTGTGAAATACAAGAGAACTTCAAAAGTTCATGGAACATAGAAATGATGAACTATGCATAAATTTCAAATTTTTTGCACCAAAATTAACTTGTACTTTAATTTCATTTTTCCATAACCTTTCGAAGTACTCTTGAAGGTGTAATAATTCTGTTCTGGAAGTGTTGCATGATTGTTGTGTGGATTCAATATGGTAATATATGTGAATATGTGTTGAAAGTTTATAGTCCGCTAGATCGTGAGATTCCTAGATAGTAGCAGCTACTTCTGGTTTATTCATAAACTAGGTGTTCTACGTGCTGTGATTGTGGAGAATCATTAACCCTGCTGTCCCCGTGGACCATGCTCATGGGTTGGCCCATGTTGGGAAGAAGCTCCACAGAAAGAAACACTCAGCTTCTCTGGGGGAATGATCACCTAGTTTTCTGAGATGTGTATACAGATGGTTCCCAATTTATGATGGTTCCGCTTAATGATTTTCAACTTTATGAGGGTGTCAGTTGCCGTTTTTTGAAACTGTTAATGACTTTGGCTTAAAGTAATGAACGTGTTTTGTTTTTCATGTTTTATACAGAATTCATCAAATTACACAAACTATTTGACAGTTCATTATAAAATAGACATTGTGATAGATGATTTTGCTCAACTGTAGGCTAATATAAGTATTTTGAACATACTTAAGGTAGAACTGTTTGTTTAGATCTAAGCATCTTCACTTCGTGGCTGTCATTCCACCTCCACTCTTGACAGAGAGAGAGAGAGAGAGAGAGAAAGTGAGAAAGCATGCTACCAGGTCCAGGACTTGAAACTTGAACTGTGGTTGGTCATGTGGGAGTATCCAGCACCTTAACCACCACGCCACCTGCTGGTCCCAGGAAAGTAAGACTTTTAAAAACAAGGCACCATTAATACTGTCATGTCGGGACCAGCAAGTGGCATGGTGGTTAGGGGCGCTGGACTCTCACATGACCCACTGTGGTTCAAGTCCCTGACTTGGAGGCTTGCTTTCTCACTTTCCCTCTCACTCTCACTCTATCCCTCTCTGGTCAAATTAAAATAAATAAATAAATTAATAAATTAATTAAAAGAAATTAAAAACAATAAAATGGTCATTTTACAATTGAAAGATATTTTTTTAACATAAAAATTGACAAATAATATGCATAAAAGATGTCTCTGGGGCTAGCAGGTAGTGTAATGATTAAGGCGTTGGACTCTCACATGGCTGACTGCAGGTTGAGTCCTGAACCTGGAGGCTTGAAACTCATGCCGAGTGTGTGTGTGTGTGCGAATGCACAAAACTAAAATCCCAAGAGGAGAATGGAGGAGAAAGGATTGTAGCATGGCCATCCCCCCTGGGGTGTGATTTCTCACTTTCTTTCCATCTTTCTCTGTGTCTCTGGTAAGTGCACATGCCCTATAGAAAAAATCTGTCTCTGAAAAAAATAAAGATGTCTCTGACCTACTATTTCTTACTGTCAATCCATGTCTTGTGATTGCTATTATGTGTCCCCTTGTGTATAGTTTCGTTATGCTCTTGAACACTTGGTCATATCATATATGTCTTAAAACTAATGAAACTTGGTTATAGTTGTCCAGGTATATCATCTGTTAATATCTCAAATTCATAGTATTCAGTGAGAACATTTTTTTTTTTGGAGAGATTTTCGCTATAGGGCGCGTGCGCTCACCAGACAGCCAGAGAGAGACAGAGAGACAGAAAGTGAGAAATCACCCCCCAGGGGGGATGGTCACGCCACAATCCCTTCTCCTCCAATCTCCTCTCGGGATCTTGGGCACGCACACACACGCGCCCGGCGTGAGTTTTTTTAAGCCACTGGGTCCGGGACATGAACCGCGGTCGACTACGTGGGAGCCCAGCGACATAGCCATTACGCTAACTGCTGGTTCCCGAGTGAGAACATTTTTAACAAAAGGAATTTTGTATTTTAATGTGTTTCCTAAGTCTAATGTATGGGTTAAGGGATCATGGAGTTCTGTTGTGTACATAGCTCACTTGCAATAAAACTTAAAGATTTATGGTTAATTTTTTTATCATGTCAAAATTTCAACATGTTCTGCATAGGTCTACTTGTGGAAAGATTTTTGTCCTTCCTCTATATACTTCAAAGGCCTTCTTATAGATAACCAATAATTGAAGAAATGTGGACCACAATTGAAAGTGTTCTGTGTGTGTTTCTGGATGTGTAAGCGGAATCTAGATACTCTTAGCAGGGAGTACTTCCCAAACAAGTTTGTAAGACCTCCTCCTTTTGCTGCCTGAATTTAAAAAATTTAAAAACTTAAAGTGACCACTGACAACAGCCAAAGAGTCTTGTGTTGAGACAAAATATTCTTTGTGAGTATTTCAGCTGTGTTCCGTGGGGCTTACAATATCTGCAATCGAGATGACAGCACAGTGGCCTCAATGGTCTCCTGATAAAGCTCAGTTCTGTCCTGTCTAGGTCACTGGAGCAAGTCACCACTCTCTCCCCTCAAACTTTTATAAGGGATTTAAATTAACATTAAACATTCATTAAAACAACAACCTCTCTTTACTCCTCCAATCTTCAAAATGGGAACATGGTCAAGTAACTGGAAAAGAAATTAAGCATCCTAGTTGTTTTCTTATATTTTTAGGGGTCTGCAGGTAGATGGAATTTCTCTCCCAGTGCTACATTTTATTTTTAAAGAATAAAATTTGAGAAACCAAGCCACCAGATCTGGGACTCAAACCATGGTCAGCCATGTGGGAGTCCAGCATTCTTAACCACCATGCCACCTGCCGGCCCCTCCCAGTGCTACTTTTTAACATGAATCTGTTGCAGGTTAAATTTCTAAAACCTAGTGGAGAATGATCATCTCAGTGCAGCTTTCCAAATCATAGTGGCATTTCTCTGGGCAATGACAATAAAGCTGTCGACTTGTTTTTTAGCATGTGTGCCTCTACCTCTGGTTGGGATATTTAGTTTTGGAACTGCTGTCTAAGGAAATCAGTTTTCAAGTCAAGAGTGTTGACGGTAATATTCCAGATGTCTCTTCTAGCTGCATGCATTTTGTTCAGTCTGTCCTTGCATTTCCTGATGGAACAGGTCCCTCTGTGCCAGTGACTTTATGTGATTATAAGATGACAGCTAGGGAAAGCTCAGAAAATGAGAGAAACAAAGGAATCATTTTAAAATACCATCATATTAATGGCAGCCTTACCCAGGACAGTAAAAATGTCTGCAGGGCAATTAGGCAAGATTTTTATTTTATTTATTCCCTTTCTCAGTGGAAGAACTAGAGGGCTGGCCCCAGGCTGTTTCATCACATTACTATTTGGTCCCTGTGGTTCTAGTATGGAGTGAGAATGGGAAAAATGAGCTCATATTATGTTTGTAAATGTTGCATGTGCTCTTGTTTCATCCTCTCAAGCTCAGAAAGCATAACATCAGAGGCCCCCGGTTTTTTGTGTATAGTAACAGAGGAGCTACTGTTCTTGCAATTGCCTTGATACTTTGAGGTCACTGACGATTGAGGAAGAAGGGACATAGCTGTCGTAGTCAAGTCCCTGAGTAAAAGAAAATACACTCTTGCTGGCTGCATTAACTATCTACTGGGTTCAAGGAAAGGTGAGGTGGAGGACATAGTGGAGAAAAATGGCTTGGAGACCAATTGTCTGGGTCCCCTATATTATGTTAATACCAAGCATATCCTTTGTTCGGTTTGTGTAACACTTTCAGTACAAGCAGGCAGAAACAGTTGAGTTTTCTATATTGCTCAGTAGCTTTGGGTACTGCCCTGAAGAACCTTAATGCTGTCATCAGCGATGATTTGGGGAAAAGGAAAAAGTGGCATGCGGGAATTTGAAAATAATTTGTTCTTCCTTATACCTAGAAATATCTAGCTTCCTCTCTAATCAGATTTTTAAAACAGCTCCATTTCCATACGAATTACTCATTGGCTGTAAAGGTCAGTAGGAATTGGTGACCATTAGAAACCACAATCCAATTAGAATGTGGCAATAGCTTCGCTCAGAATTGAATGTTGATTCAAATCAGCTCTGGTAATATGATGCTCTTTAATGAAACCATCATCGAATAGATTAATAGCTGGTTTTTGAAAAAGACACAAAATGAGTGAGAGATGGGAGATGTAGATGGAGACAATGGCTATTTGGTCACACTTTACAACCTTTGTGCTAATAAATGTTCCCAGAGCACTGCTTTTTGCCCACAATATGGATGAATGGCTTTGAAAGCCTAATGGGAATTGATGGCATCCATTGATTACCATTTAAAGCACACCTTCCTAATCTCTAATCGTTGTTGAAGGCAAAATGTTTTCCAGTGGAACAAGTATCTCTTACAGAGGGCCCAAGTCTGGTGTCTTGGTATTCTAAGTGGTCAATTATTTCACATAGCCACTTGGTGCATACTGGAATGGTGAACATAAGCTCTGTTGAATGTTGATACCTAACCAGATTTCCGTCATGATGATTATGTGCTGACGACCCAGCAGATGGAAATCCCTGGCTTTTAGCCCTGACACATGTGAGTGACTTTGTGGGGGAAGGGGATTGTTTCCAAGTAAGCTTCTGGGATTACCATAGTAGTGACAATCAAGACCAGATCAGTTCCAGTGGGTTTTCATCAGTGGGTGCCTCTCCCCAGTTGAGGATTATGATTTGCTCAGTAAACAGGTAGTAGAGGTGAAGTATGGATATCCTGAGCCAATAAGAATTCTTGAAAGGGTCCCAGAACTAACTTTCTCTCCTTCAGGGAGTAAAGGAGAGAAAGCACCTTTGTGAAAACAACTTTCAGGTAATTGCTATAATGTCAAGAAACACACTCCTTATGATCTTCAATGAAATAATTGGACAAATCTCTTGATAATACATATATAAATACATTTCTTACTGATTTATTAAAATAAACTGGTTTAGAACTAGCTTTTTATTTTGGCCCTTTAAGAAAAAGTCAGTAATTATACCTGCCATCCCATAACCTGGTTACTGGTTGGAGAGAGTGACTAGAATTTTTCCTCTTTACTTTTTACCCAAGTGGCTTTTGGATTATCTCTTTAACCAGTTACAGTGGTTCTAGTGCCAGGCAGTGGTAATGTATAGAACGGGTCAAACTGGTTTAGAACTAGCTTTTTATTTTGGCCCTTTAAGAAAAAGTCAGTAATTATACCTGCCATCCCATAACCTGGTTACTGGTTGGAGAGAGTGACTAGAATTTTTCCTCTTTACTTTTTACCCAAGTGGCTTTTGGATTATCTCTTTAACCAGTTACAGTGGTTATAGTGGCAGGCAGTGGTAATGTATAGAACGGGTCCATTTTATAATCTAAACCAATATATTTTCCTTGTTGAGGCAACTGAAAAACATTTACATTCTTAAAAACTCCATTGGTATTCTTCATTATAGTACCATTACCACAGAACAAAGATATTGATAGTTTGTGTACAAGTGGTTTGTCCATCAGATGATTCTCTTACCATTTTCTGCTTCAATTTCCCTTCATCTTTCCCCTTGACAGAGTTTACGTAGAGGTATTTACTTTTGCTACTGAAAAATTTGCTACTTCTCCAATAGGATTTGGCCTGTTTGTATGTGTGTTTGGGGGTTGGGGGTCGCAAGGAGAATAAGTCTACTCATGAAATTAAAACAATTATCAGCTGCCCTGAAAGTCAAATGATCACCATGTACATGAATACTTGAAATAACTGTAACATGTTTCAACAGAAAAACCAATATACAAAATAGAGCATGTAATTTATAGTCCATCACTCATCAATCTTAGAGTCAATTACCTAACTTCTGTAAGCCACTGAGACATAAAATGGCTGCTTTCCTAAAAGCTAGAAGGGAGCATAGATACTATTCAGTTCAATCCTCTTATTCCAGTAAGGGAACCGAAGCTGACAGAAGTTAAATGACTTGCCCAAGGACAAACAATCGCTTTGCAGCAGGGTTGGGGTCCAACCTAGATTTCAAACTCATGCTCTCCACATGCCACTTGTTATGACTCATATGAGTCTTAATTCTAAAGGACAGTGAATTAGATCATCAACCAAGCAGTATTGTATTTAAGACCCTTTCCTTTGATAACATTCCCACCCTTTCCCAACTCTCCCTTAAGAGCACAGTGAAGTTTTTCCAAGAAGATGATAAAATGAAACCTAGCAGATGCAATTAGCTGCAAAGCACTTACTCTGAAAAATTCTTTTGTTGAACCAGAGTCCAAGGTTCCATATGCAATTTCAGTCTGTTTAGCTAAGTCTTCAGCGCTCTCTATTGGAGAAACCATCCTCTCCACAGTCAGGAAAGCAGCGAGATTGGCCGTATAGGAAGAGATTATGATCAGAGTGAAGAACCACCAAACCCCTCCAACAATGCGTCCAGAGAGTGATCTACAAAACAAAACAAAAACAAAACCAGACCCAGAGGGGTCAGATCTCAGTTTAACAAATCCTTGCCTTTATTTTCAGAAACGAGTGGTTTTAGTATATCTGATGAAGGAGGAAACAGATGATATGAGAAAAATTAAACATTAAACAAAAGTCACACATTAACCACAACACCCATGTCAGGATGGCATGGGATAAGAGTGCATGTAGGCCTATACAGGTTTTAATGAAGAAGTTTAAATATTTTTAAATTTATTATTCATTTATTTAGAGATAGAGTCTTGCTATGTTGCCCAGGCTGACCTTGAACTTGTGATCCTCCTGCCTCACTCAGCCTCCGGAGTAGCTGGGATTATAGGCACATACCACTGCACTCAGCTAAAGAAGGATTTTTAAATTATTATTGTTTTAGATTTTCCCAATATGGTGTGTGTAATTGCTAAAGAGGGATAAAGAGAGAGAGGGAGAGGGACAGAGAGAGACAGTGAGAAGGAAAGTGAGAAATCATTCCCCAGAGGTAATAGCCACACTACTGTCCCTTCTCCATTGTCCTCTTGGGATTTTAGGCATGCATGCACACATACCCAGCCTGATTTTCAAGCTACCACATCAGGACTTGAAAGATGGTCAGCCATATGTGATTTTTCCCCACCACCCCCTGCGGGTTGGAAGATTTTTTTTTTTTTTTTTTTGATAGCAGAAGAAAAATCTTTTGACCATCTCCTGCTCATAATTCTGTAATTTAACTTACTGTATTCTCTTCCTGAGACCTTTGCTGGATACCTATGGAAGACTGTTCTATTTCCTTTAAAGCAAGTCATTCTCAACCTTGACTGTACATTAGAATCACCTGGTTTCTTAAAAAACTCATACCTGGGACTAGTAGGTGGCATAGTGGTTAACACGCTGGACTCCCACATGGCGGACTGTGGCTTGAGTCCTGAATCCAGCAGCTTGAAAATCATGTCGGGTGTGTGTTTGTGCATGTCTAAAATCCCAGTAGGAGAATGGAAGAATGCAGGAAGAGGGACTATGGCATGGCCACACCCCTGGGGGTAATTTCTCACTTTCCTTCTCTATGTCTCTCTCCAGTAAATGCATGCTCCCTATGACAAAAAAAAAAAAATCTTTTAAAAAGAAAAAGATTTTTGGGTGGGGTTTTGACCTAGGCCCACCCAAGACCAATGAAATAAAATCTTGGGAGGGGGAGCCCAAACTGTCTGTCTATATTAATTTCCTAGAGGGCGTATGCAAATCACTGGAGATGGACAGAGAGAGAGAGAGGGAGAGAGAGAGCAAGTGAGAAAGTGTCATCCCAGGATCCTTTCTCCCTTTTTTCAAGATTTTTTTTGCCCACAAGCCCCAGGGTGTGTGTGTGTGTGTGTGTCTGCGTGTGTGTGTGTTTTGTTGTTGTTGTTGTTTTTTGAGAGGTTTTTGCTATAGGGTGCGTGCACTCGCCAGACAGGCAGAGACAGAGAGACAGAAAGTGGGAAATCACTCCCCGGGGGGATGGCCACGCCACAATCCCTTCTCCTCCATTCTCCTCTCGGGATCTTGGGCATGCATGCACACGCGCCCAGTGTGAGTTTAAGCCACTGGGTCCGGGACTCGAACCATGGTCGACTACGTGGGAGTCCAGCGACATAGCCATTATGCTAACTGCTGGTCCCTCCCAGGGTGTTTTTCAAGGGACCTGAACCTCACAGTTGGCTATGTGAGATCCAGCCAACTTAACATGCCACTAGTTGATCCCGCCATCTAAATTTTAAAGCTCCCTAGGTGATTACAATGTATAGACAAGGTGGAAAACCACTGATGTAAGATGATGTCTTAGGGGAAACACGATAAAAACCTTTCCGCATTTGTGGAGAAATGGATAGGTACTGATAAATTAGTACTGTTCATTTGAGTTTAATGGATTTAATAGACAGTGCTGTTTTGCAGAGCTGGTCCATAAGGCAAGGAACTTGATGATAGCATTTATTATCACCTTTATATAAATGGCTAATGAGGCTCAGGAGATAAAAACGCCTTTAACAAGCTACACCTTAGTTACACAGGGGAGGCCTCAAGAAACCTACCACTTCTATGAGGGGACTTCAAAAAATTCATGGAAAAACAGAATTAAAGTATGAGTTTATTTTGGTGCAAAAATTTGAAATCCATGCATAGTTTTTTCATAATATGCATAACCATGAACTTTTGAAGACCCCTCATATTACAGGATTTGAGAGGCACTAAAAGATGTTTCCTTGACCTCCAACCCCTTAGTTCCCCCAAACCCTAGAAAGAAAACCATCCTTCTGGCTTATCATGCAAATTATTATTATTGGAAAAAAACCCTTTGTGTTGTATTCAGGAGGCTTGATCAAAATGTAACACCTTACTTCAACAACACCTATTATTTATCCTATCAGTAGGGAATGGGACAGAAGATGGGTGCATTTTAATAAAATTTTGTCTTTAAATGCTATTATGCATTGATATTACCTGGGGAGTTTGTTAAAATGCAGATTCAGGGGACCAGCAGGTGGTGTGGTAGTTAAGTTGCTGGACACTCCCACATGGCCAACCACAGTTTGAGTCCCAGACCTGGTGGCTTGTTTTCTCACTTTCTCTCTCTCTCTCTCTCTGTCCTCTCTGGTCAAATTAAAATATGTGAATAAATAAATAAAATTAAATAAATAATTATTTTAAAAATGCAGATTCAGAAAACATGTGTGTGCAAGATTCTTACTTAAGCATCACAGGTGATTCTGCTGCAAGTGGTCTGCAGACCAAAGTGAGGGCCATTGTTTTTTTACATCAGTGATCCTCAACTCTGCCTGCACATCAATATTATCTGGGCAACTTCAGTCAAAACGAAACCGAACAGGGCCCAGACGGCAGCACAGCAGTAAAAACTACAATACTCTGCAAGGCAATCTCACACAGGAAGGTTCTGGGTTTGTGTCCAGAGACTTCCATGAGCATACCAGGCACACCCATGCTCATGATTTGGGGTTGGCTGAAGCTGGGGTTTGGGGTGCTGCCTATCTCTCTCTTTCTCTTGCTTGTGGGAGAAATAAACTAAAATCAAAACAACAAAGCAGAACAAAAAGACAAAAAACGCCTTGCCTAGGCTCCATCCCAGGCCAGTCAAATCCGAATTCTGGAGATTGGGACAGCAGTGTTTCACAAAATTCTCAGGGTACAGACAGGCTTGCAAGTTATGTTCCCATATCCTGAGTGCTATTTAGGGAGAGGCACCATGTGTAAGTAGAGTTCAGTGTGAAGGCAATGAACATTCAATGATAGGTAATGACTTGCACTCAGGAAACTTCATCTCCTTCACAATGTTGCTGAAGGCTGGCTCTGTCTGCAGCAATGAAAATCTGCTCCCTAGGTTTTATACAACATTGCTACATCATCCCTAGGATAGTTCTTTTGTGTGACAGAGCTCCATACTGTTTAGGCTATGTTCTCCCATGCCCAGAAAAGCTCACAGGAAGAGAACCCACTCTGTCATAAAGTCTAGAATAGGCGTAGGAGCCTGGCACATCTCTAAGCTCTGTGGGAAGAGGGCAGCTCTGGGCTGAGAGCTAGCGGATCAAGCTCTTCTGTCTTCACGAACGTTTTACCACTAGGAAGCAAATTTAAATTCTGGTGTCCCAAGATAACCTTTTTATCAGTCTCTGGAAAACTCAGTTGTTTTAGATGCTTTCTCTCTGATCAAATGATTTTGGCAGGTGTTTTGACAAATAGCATTCTTTATTGGTTAACTATAATAAACCTACTTTTTTTTTTTTAAGTCCGCAATTCTTGTTGCTCCCTGGATGCCTAAAACAACCTTTATTTATTTATTTCCTGAACATAATCACTTCTAGCTTTTCAGATGTGAAAATCTGCTTTGCAACAGATTTTTCTAATAGTTATGCTCTCTCTGGATTTGATCCGGGAACATTTCTCTTTTAATCAGAAGAGGTAAAAACATCTGGATGAGTCAGAAAAGAATGTGTCACATTTCCAAGTGCTAAAAAATAGAGTGTTTTGATTATGAATTTAGACCTTTCATAGTCCTTTTTCATCATTGACATATACATTTAATTTATTCTACACTGACCTGACTCTGGAAATAATTTTACTCTATAGAAGGTCAATGTTCCAAAGTAGTCTCTGTAGCAATAGGGTAATAAAAACAATAACAATAATGTAACACGTATTGAGGATTTCTATGTGTCAGACTGTTCCAATTGACTTACATTACCAACTTTTTTTAGAGAGATTTTTACTATAGAGCATGTGCGCTCACCTTAGAGACAGAGAGAAACAGAGATAAAAAATGAGAAATCACCCCCCTCCCCGAGGGGATGGCCACGCCACAATCCTTTCTCCTCTCAGGATTTTGGGCATGCTTGCACACGTGCCCACAGTGAATTTTAAGCCACTAGGTCCAGGACTCAAACCACAGTCAACTATGTGGGAGTCTAATGATGTAACCGTTATGCCATCTGCTGGTCCTGAGAGATTTTTGCAATAGGGTGTGTGCACTAGTAGATACAGAGACACAAAGCGAGATATTACCCCCCAGGGGGGATGGCCATGCCGCAATTCCTTCTCCATTCTCCTCTTGGGATTTTGGGCACACATGTATATGTGCCTAGAGTGAGTTTTAAGCCACTGGGTCTGGTACTCGAACCTTGGTCAACTATGTGGGAGTCCAGTGATGTAACCATTTTGTCATCTGTTGATCCCAACATGTACCAACTCTTTTAATCTTCTAGCCCTATGGTTAGATATTGTTTTACAGATAAGCAAACAGAGAACTTTTACAGATAAAGAAACTAAGGCACAGAGGGGAGAAATAGGAAATAAATACCCATTTTTTTAACTACAAAATATCCATATTTTAAGAATGATGTATAAATACAGGAGGTCCAATTTCCTTACAAACACTGAGAAATATTGTGTGAAAATCACACGTTTGGATAATTATTGTTTAATTTTTATTTACCTTTGATATGACATAGGTGCTCACTGGAGACAGAGAGAGGGAAAGTGAGAAAGCACCCCCGAGGGGGGGTGATCAAGCCACCATCCCTTCTCCATTCTCCCCTTAGGATATTGGGCATACATATATATGTCCGTGGGGTGATTTTTCAAGCTGCTGGGCCCAGGACTTGAATTGTGCAATTTGCTATGTGAGATCCAGTGCATATATCACCACGGCACTTGATTGGCTCTGGATAATAATTATTATCTGTTGCTTCTTTGGGATGGAACTGTGAATGTCAGCTTTATTTGGAATGATGAGGTTTTGCCCAGACCAAGGGGAAAACTGACTCTGGAGTAATTCCAGAATCGTGGTTTGGGATAGAAAGAGGCATATTCTGCTGCTCTGAATACTAATGGTAGTTTATGCATTGTCTAGTTGAAATGTGGAGGAAAATACAGTAATTTATGGAAATTACATTGTGCCATTTTATTGAGGCTAATGGACTGTGGCTGTATATGTCTGATCTAAAATCAAGCCTGCATATCATAATCTGGTTATTTTGGCCACCTTAATACTGACTCAGATCATTATGGGGTTGATCTGAATGACTCAGCTGAGATTGGTTGTTGACAGGAATGAAAATAAACCTAAATGTAAAGTGGTGATTTCCATGGCCTTTTGTCTACATGGTTATTGACTTTGGCAAGTATGCGGTTAATATTGTGATAGCATGATATTGTGATATACCTACGTAGAATTGGGGTGTATGCACACAGTAATAGCCTAAAAGTATACACATACCTTAGCATAGATGAAAAAAGAGCTTCTTTGGAATCAGTGTGGGATGCACAAGCCTGCATTCAACATTCTCTCCTGAAGACAGCAGTAGCCTTGACAAAAGATTTGGTGTAATTTCCACTGCTTTCTTCCCTTGTTTGGCAAGAATGTCTAATCCTCTCACTGGGAAAAGGTGCAGTGGAATTCACAGGGAAGCTCTATAAGCATTTTTACATTTACCTTTTCTCATTAGTGAAACTACAGCCACTTAAACCCACATTTCATTTGGAGGCTATATAAAAAGTGACTGATGGGTCAACCCCATCACATTTTATAAAGAATCTATTAATACAAGACAAGACTTTATAGTGGAGTTAAAAAGACCTGTCATTCCCCACTATCTTTTCCTCCATTACTCCAGCTGCAAAATGTTTAACATTCATTTTCAATAGTATTGTTGCACAATACAGAGTTTGAGGTTAGCATAATAAAATGACTGTAAAATGCTGCACACTTAGTGTTTATAAAAGTGCATTATAAGGAGCATATCATACCTTGTGAAGAAAGAGGAGGTGTGACGTTAATGAAAGTAAATTAACAAGAGAAAAACAGACATATAAAAACATTGCAAAATACGTACATCGAATAATATACAACGCTCTTGTTATCTGTAATCATAAGAAGCAAGAGCTTCTGAGTTCATAATAAAATGTATTTTATGACTTCTGAAATGATAATAAAAGTGAGCTATGTGCTGTAACCTTCATCCTATAAGTAAATTTTGTAATCTGCACTTTACTGGCTTTACAAGATGAAGAGCTGGAACTAAAAACCACTCTCCTTTGTGTAAACTCTTTATCATTCCTTTTTTTTTCTTCTTCTTTTTTTTTCCCCCAAAGTATGCATCATTTCTACACCCCACTCAATGCTGTGTCTGTGACAGATTTTTAAAAATGGGCAGAATCAATCTTTGGCTCTTATAGTCTTCTCTGATGGGAATAAGTAACCATGTCCCCCAAAATGAAAACTATGGCTTTCAGCCAGAAAAGTCATGAAATAGTTGTAATAAAAATCCTGCTATTAAATCATTAATTTATTACCACATCACTACTGCTTTGAAGTGAATTTGCAATAGGATGAAGACAGTGGTCATACATCAACAGAGAAAGAATATTGCTTAAAATGGAGCCAAAAAAGCCTGTTGTCTTTGATCCCATTTATTTTATACCCTTCATGTCTTTTATTGTTCTGCACATACGTTCCATTTCAAAGGAGGAACTATGTGTCAGCTAATGTGGACAGATTCCTTGCCATTTTCTCCAAGGTAGTTGACACGTTGAAACCTGATAGGAGCGTAATACCTTTGGAATAATCTGTACACAGTAATCAGAATCAAGTTAGTCTGCTTTTTCCATTTTCTCTGTGATAATTCCATCTCTCAACGTCCTTGACTTGACTAACCCTCAGATGTCCCTGCAACTTCACAGAAAGTCAGCAGGGGGAGCATTTGTCTGGAAGGACTTGGACTCTGCACTGCTTGGTGTTTCTATAAGAGTTTTACAAAAGAAATAAAGTCCAGGCTAAACAAAAAAAAGTTGCAATCTCCTGTCAATACCTGTAAGACACTGTGGAATAATATAGTGAAAATACTTGCGAGAGGTATAATCCTTGATGAAAGCAGTACATGGGATAGAGAAGGGATGTTGCTAGTTATTTTTCACCAGAGACCAGCTATTTGGTTCTGACTAGTATTTCAACTGTATTCTTGAGGAGTTTTATGAACTAACATTAAAATGCAATATTAAGTGTTAGTATTTGTGCAACTAGGATAATTAAGTGAAGTCAATTTAATCATAACAATAACTACCATTTATTGAGAACTTACATGCCAGGCACTGTGCTCTACATTTTAGAGATCAGGAACTGAGGTTTAGCAAGGTTTAGTAATTTGCCCCAGGCTACACAACTGCTAAGCAGACTGTGAATCTAGTGAGACCAACTCCAGCGCCCACATGCTTAACCACTATGTTCCCTCCATCTGGCCACACTTACAACTTATCTCCCCATCCTCCACTCTGGGGGAAGAAGGTTGAATTTAATCTCTCCACATCTTACTTTCCTGACTGCCTTCAACAAATCAGTTCCTATCTGGGCATAACCCCAGCTCTTACATTGATTGCCCTCTCTAAAGTTGACTCTGGCCTCCAGCTTCATGCAGAACGAAGTATCAATAATTCATTGTGAGCAATTGGGATAGTTGAAACTATGAGACCTGCTGTTGACACAGACTCTTTAAGCTTCTAGAGAACTCTCAATAGCTTTATTTGCTGAAAATGGAATGATGCCAGCACTCTTCCTCATGATGGTCTCCATGCAAATTTCCCAATCTTTTACTTTGTATGAACACATGCAACAGCATTTTAAATAGTCACCACCTACTTTCATTAACAACCAAGACAAAGGCAGAGTTTCTTCGGATGCTGGGAGACTGAAAAAGAGATCTTGTGGATGAGCATGTGGAAGGGAATGAAACAAATAGTGCAGAGGTAGTGGGAGGCAAAATACGGTAGTGGAAACAACGGTACTGCTGACTCTTAAGCCCTCTGTGGCTTTGGGCATGCGCACACACGTACCTGGCGTGAGTTTAAGCCGCCGGGTCCGGGACTCGAATCATGGTAGACTACATGGGAGTCCAGCGACATAGCCATTATGCTAACTGCTGGTCCCTCTTTTTATTTTTTAAAAATTTTTGGAGAGGTTTTTGCTATAGGGCCTGTGCGCTCACCAGAAAGACAGAGAGAGACAGAAAGCGAGAAATCAACCGTGCAGGGGGGACGGCCACGCTGCAATCCCCTCTCCTCCATTCTCCTTTCGGGATCTTGGGCACGCATGCACACACGCCCTGCATGAGTTTAAGCCACCGGGTCCAGGACTCGAACCGCGGTCCACTACAGGGGAGTTCAGTGACATAGCCATTATGTTAACTGCTGGTCCCAAGATAAGATTTCTTTTGAAGGACAAAAAAGACAGTATTGGAGGTGGGTTCATCCACATGTTATAAAGTCTAGAACTCATATAAGCCATCTTGTATTACTCAAAAACACAATAAGGATAAGACCTGTTCCTCTAGACCAATATTATTCTGTAGGCTATGTGTTCTATTGATGGGCTGAGTTGTGACCAGAAGTTAAAAAGAAAATGAGACAGAATAGAAAATGTGAGAGTGCATGTCACACTGTAAGGGTAATGCTTGGTGAATCTTTTGTTATAAACATATGTGTACTGAGTTGTGATGAAAAATTTCTTTCTTACTGTGGGGCATAGTCAAAAAATTTGAAAGCCATTGCTCTGTATGCAGTATAATAAAATCTATACCTTGAAAAAGAGTACTTGATATATTTCAGTGTCACAGAAGAGCCACAGCATAAATTCTGCTACCAAAAAAAGCATGTTAAAGAAAACCCTGCCTACCTTGTCATTTTTAGGTCATCATCTTTAAATTATTACTCTAACAAAGCAATATGCATAACATCTTCTAGAAACAAGTAGCTTTTTAAGACTCTTGTTTGAGTATGTGAAATAGTTCGCTGCACTCCAGTGGGGCTATCACAAATTTAGTTTTGGAAATTTACTTACAGAAACCAATACAATCACCTGCCTTAATGACTCTTTAGTACAGTCTCAACACAGATCACCAGCTTTGTTAAAATCATTCAATTATAGGATTGTTCAGAAACCATAGTTTCTTACAGTGAACATTTCAAAAAAATAAAGAAAACTAGACCAACAAATGAACAACCAGATGATACCAAAAAATGACACACACTTGAGGCACAGAAGGAACAGGGATTGAAATAATTTGGAGACTCTGATTAAGCAGATTGAGTGTAGAAAAAAAGCATGACTTAGACAAATGAAGCTTGCCCTGCAAAGGCTGTTACAAAAAGCTGCTGAAGATGATTATCAGTGGAATTATAATGCAAAGTTCCATTTTAAATATTTTGTTCTCCAAGTGGATAATCTCAAAATGAAGTACACTGTAAAAACATGGCAAGGACCTTCTGAGTCTTCATAGTCTAAATGAAAATATCTAATAAATTTGTATAATTGACTCTGGCCAGTATTTGGATTAATGTTTAATTTTGCCAAAACCTATAACTTTTTGTTTCAGGAAAA
The DNA here is from genome assembly GCF_000334495.1 of Tupaia belangeri chinensis. NCBI lineage: Eukaryota > Metazoa > Chordata > Mammalia > Scandentia > Tupaiidae > Tupaia > Tupaia belangeri. The sequence goes on along the minus strand of NW_006203417.1, from coordinate 166,979 downwards.
AATAAATTGTTTTCCTGATTATAAAATTGTTATATTCACTTACAATATTTAAAAATATTTTATTTATTATTATTATTTTAATTTTGCTAATAGGGCACATGTGCTCACTAGAAAGAGATGGAGGGTGGGAGGGGGGAAGAGGGAGAGGGAGAGAGGGAGAGAGGGAGAGAGAGGGAGAGAAACAGAAAGAAAGTGAGAAAGCAAGCCACCAGGTCTGGGCTCAAACTGCAGTCTGCCATGTGGGAGTCCAGTCCCTTAACAACCACAACACCTGCTGGCTCCATTTATAATATTTTATGATTATGAATTCACCGTCATTTCTATTTAGGTGAATTGACACTCAGACTACGTGGGTGAGGCCTAGGACATTCATGGTCAATATTTTCATAAGTTGTATTGAGATAAAATTTGCATACCATAAAACTCACAAATATAAGTGGGCAACCAATGATTTTAGTAAATGTAAAGTTGTGCGACCATCATCACAATCCAGTTTTGGATCATTTTCTTCATGCCAGAAAGTTCTGCCATGCCCATCTGCAGTTAATCCCAGCAGGCCTGGGACTAGGCTGAGGCAAGTGAGGCATCTGTTCACATGTGAAGTTCAAGAGGGTGTCGATATCTCACTAATCCAGATAAATAGCATTTTAGTGACATTTTTTAAAAATTCAAAAAATCTACGAGGAACAAAATATAAAATTTTAGAAACTATTTAATTTTATTTATTATTATTAAAAAATTGCTATGGGACACATGCACGAGAGAGAGAGAGAGAGGAGAGAGAAGAGAGAGGTGAGAAAGCAAGCTGCCAGGTCCTGGATTTGAACTGTGGTTGGCCATATGGGAGTCTAATGCCTCAACCACACCATGCCAACCTGCTAGCCCCCAAAATATAAAAATTGGAAAGCTTAGATCTGATGATTGCACTTGCTCTACTCAGCTTCAGCCTAATTCTGGCCCTTCCATACTCTCTTCAAGCCCACAGCAACCACTTGTGTACTTTCTGTCTCAGTGGATTTGCCTTTGATATGAAAATTCAATAAATGAAATGATACAATATGTGGTCTTTTATGTCTGGTTTATTTTGCTTAGCATAATGTTTTAATGTTCATCCATATTCTAGCATGTCAGTAGTCTGTTCTTTTCAAATGCTGAATAGTATTACACTGTATGGATCTTCCACATTTTGTTTATCCATTTGCTAGTTGATTGACATTTGGGTTCTTTCTAGTTTTTGGCTATTACAAATAAAACTACTAAGAACGTTTGTGTTTAAGTCTTTATATATCCATATGGTTATGGATAGATGTTTCTCTTTCTCTCAGGTGAAAACCTGAGTGGAATTGCTATGTTATATTTTAAATCTATGTCTTACTTTATAAGAAACTGCCTATTTTCCAAGGTGCCAGTACCATTTTGGATTCTCACTACTAATGGATGAGAGTTAAAGATGTTTGCATCCTTACCACCACTTGGTATTGTCTGTCTTTATTTATTTATTGAGAGATTTTTGCTATTGGACATATGTGGTCACTGGAGAGACAGAGAAAGACAGAGAGACAGAAAGCAAGAAATCGCCCCCCTCAGGGGGATGGCCATACCACAATCCCTTCTCCTCCACTTTCCTCTTGGGATCTTGGGCACGCATGCACACAAGCATGCATTGGCATGATTTTCGAGCCAATGTGTCCAGGATTTGAACCGTGGTTGACCATATGGGAGTCCAATGCTTTACCTACTATGCAACCTTTTGGACTCTATCCGTCTTTTTGATTACAACCATTCTAGAGGATGTGCAGAGATATCTCTCTGTGGTTTTAACTTGCATTTCCCTAATGACTAATAATGTTGAGCATCTTCTCATGTGCTTATTAGCCATATATATCTTCTTTGGGGAAAAGTCTATTAAAATCTATTGTCCATTTAAAAAATTTGGTTGTCTTCTTTTTGTTGAGTTGAAAAAGGTCATTCTATATTCTGGATATAAGCCCTTTAACAGGTAAATCATTTGCTAATATTTTCTCCTAGTCTATGGCTTATTTTTTTCCCGTTTCTTTTTTTAATTTATTAATTAATTTTAATTTGACCAGAGAGAGAGGAAGAAAGTGGGAAATCAAGCCACCAGGTCCAGGACTTGAACCATGGTCACCTATGTGCGAGTGTCCAGCGCCTTAACCACCATGCCACCTGCTCGTCCTCTTTTTTTTTTTTTCCCCATTTCTTAATAGTATCTTTCTAAATAAAAGGTTTTGAATTTTGACGAAGTCCAGTATTATGAATTTTTAATGGACTGTGCTTTTTATGTTCTAAGAACTCTTTGTCCAGTCTAAGCCACACAGACTTTGTCCTGTTTTCTTTGAGACACTTGACAGTTTTAGCTAGAAAACTTGGATGGGATACTACAATGGAGAGTTTTAGGCAGTCTGGAAGCAAAATGAGAAATGCAAGACACTGAAAGAGGAAGGTAGGAGGGTTTTAAATACAAGTTCCATGTTCTCTCAAATTTTGTCTAGATCCAGTCTCTTGACAAATGAGAAAATACTTTAGCTCAATTAATGAGGAAGTCACTTCCGTTCTGGTCAATATTTAGTATTTGCTGTATCTGAATAAGATTAATATTAGCTGGCATGTTGCCTTTACTCAGAGTTCAAATGTTTGCTCTGATATATAAAAACATGTTATACCATAGAAATAAAGAAAAGACATACAGAACAACACCAGTGATACACTCACTTCATGGACATAAACACAATGACTTGATGATATTTTGTTGTTGGATGGAATGTTAAATGATAGAAATCTGGAGTTGAGATGGGTGAATACCAGATGTACATGGATGGAGTATGGCCATAAAATACAACGAGGTGTTGGGTATGACACGGAAACAAACCTTGGAGAAATATCACATCCTTGTTGCATAAAGGCACCCAAAGAAAACCAAAGACTGTTAAATATTCCAAATTCATTTGGAGGATCAGGAGGGCTTTGTGGGTCACGAGGTTCTTCATTGTTGTCTTCCAAGTGCCATTCATAAGGGCTGAATCTGCTGACGAGGAAAAGAACTACACTGACTCCAATGTAAGCGAAGACAATGCACATCCAAATTTCATAAGCCAAGGGATCCAGAAATGAGAATACGCCTGGTTTTGATTTCTGAGGCTTCTTTATCATGATGGAGATGCCCAGGCTCATAAATGGCTTTGAAAAATCTATGACTTCTTCACGGACCAATGTTATTGTGAGTGGAGCAACAGCTATATCCGCTCTCTGAAAACAACAACAAAAATAAATGACTTTTAGAGACAGTATTTCAATCAGCCATTTGCCACTTAATATATTTCATTGGTGGAAATATAAAGTCTTACATCCCTACAACCAATTGATTAGTCAATGCTTAGGATACAAAAGTAGTAGCATTCACTGGGTTCTAAAGTACTTTAACTTGACAGTACATAAAAGACAGAGCACTGGCTTCTTATCCTCTGAGACACATTGGCTTAGGGCAACTGACTCCATTTTTCTGATTTATTTTTGCTGTTACTTATTTACTTTCTTTGTTCATAATCAAGAGCATGTGCATGTACTTAGTGTGCAATAGATACAGAGACAAGCCCCTTTCACAGGGTCTAGTCACACCACAATAACCCTCTTCCAGTTGCCCAGCATTTGTGCTTGACACGTTTCAGGCTGACCAAGCTGGAAATTTGAACCACAGTTGTCATGTGGGATTTGGCTTCTCTTGAGCAGCACATTACCTTCTGTGCCACAGAACTGGCCCTTTTTCTATTTTTTTTCTCTAACTGCATCTAACTCAACTTATACTCCTTTGTAACATATTATGGTTTATGGTTTAAATTTTTTATTTTAATTTTCAGGTCCTTATGTCTTACGTCCGTAATTTGACCGGAAATTCTTGTGGAGCAAGCATCATATCCTGTACTTTTTATATCTTTGTTTTCTCCATTTCCCATCTTTTAGAAAAATATTTATTTCATTCAATTTATTATTATTATTATTTTAATTTGTTATATGGCATGCACACTCACCAGAGAGAGACAGAGAGAGAGGGAAAGTGAGTCAGCAACGTGTGAGGTCTGGGACTCGAACTGGTCAGCTGTTGGGAGTCCAGTGCCTTAACCACCATGCCACCTGTCAGCCCTCTTCCCTCCCTTCCTTTTTTTTGCTAGGGGCTGTGTGTGCTTGATGAGGGGGGGAGAGAGAGAGAGGGGAGAGAGAGAGGAGAAAGCACCCCCCTCATGGGGAATGGTCATGCTGCAATCTCTTCTCCTCCATCTCTTCCTCCTTTCAGGATCTTGGGCACACATACACAAACACACAAACACACACACACACACACACACACACACACACACACACACACACACACACACACACACACACACACACACACCCTACATGTTTCTCAGGCTGCCAGGTCTGGGACTTGAATTGTATAGTCAGACTTGTGGGATCTGGCTGCCTTAACCAAGACACAGAGCCAAACCTATATATTATAAATGCCTCACTCCCAGTATGAAGTGACATAGGGCCATAGTATTCAGTTTAATTCTTGGGTGTTTGCTATCTTGTATTATTTTTGAATTATTTTTTTAGAGTATACCTATTTAAAAATATGTTCTTTGAAAATAGAGACTCAATCTTCTATTTTTACATCTATCACTGAAACAGATTCTAAATTAAAGAAACTGCAGATACCTAAAATATAAGTCGTTGATTAATTCATTTGATATATGCAAACATAAAAGAATTCAGCATGGGCAATAACAACGATAAAACAATGATTAGAATAGATATCAATTTATATAGTGAGCTATATTTTCTAGTGATAAATATCAGTGTTGCACTCACATACACTGGATTAATAAAATAAATGTCTGTAGTGCACTGCATAAATAATTCAGGCAAAGACAGGCAACATTTTTATATTAATCCATGAAATTGATACTGGAAACATCTGCATTTATTTCTTAGGTGTTATTATTATTCATAGGTGTTCCTTTATAACAGTACTAGGTTTTAGTCTGGGGCCGGTCCTTAAAACACCCACGTGGAAAAATGTCTGACTAAGGAAAGCCTTTGGGATGGTATATCAGCTATGAAGTTTAGATATATTTTTTTCTGTGTTCAACATAGTTATGCTCCAATATTTCTACCAATGGAAAAAGATATGGAAATTATGAAGTCTGAGAAAGAATATATTTTTAGAGAAATGAAGTTTTCCTGCCTTGAATTACACATGTTAAACCAATTGAGAAACACTCCTTAATTAATTTAAAGGTGAAATGCAGATGATAAACGTCTGGCTAACATTTATTGAGTGTTTACACTGTGTGAGGCACTGTGCTAAGCACCTTATACATATTATCTCATTTAATTCTCACAGCAGCCTTGAGAATGATGTTTGTTGGTAAAAATATTATTGCCATGTTAGTGATGGATAACTGAAGCACTGAGAGGCTAACATTAGAACCTGGTATTTAGATTTCAAAACCCACTCTTAACCAGCATTATGTTCTAATGCTATAGATTTCTAGTACATACCACTTGTATCTGCAATTATCAACCTTAGCTAACCTCTCTCAGGTTCATTCCAATGCGTATTTGAGTGCCAACCACTATTCTAGGCACTAGGGATAAAGCAGTGAACAAGACAGACAAAACAGAAAAATACTTGCATGGAAGGCATCCTACATCCTCTACATTCTAATTGCAAGTTACAGAAAGCATGTATTTGTTGAAACCAACTGGCCAAATCTACATTGGTGGCTTACTACCACTTCAAACACACGATTTCTAAAATTAAACATATCATTTATCACCCCAAAGTAGATTTTCTTTTGAGTCTAAGCATGATGTTTATTCCAAAATTTTCCCAGTTGCTAATCCTTACCAGTCCTATCCTCTTTGCAGAAGATCTTGCTTCTTTCTTTACTGAGAAGACAAATACCATCTGATAAGATCTCTGTCACTTCAGTATCTGTCCCCTCTTTCTCAACATATTGCTCCATCTTTATGCATTCCTTCTGTGCATTTCTCATAGAAAGTGACATGCTAAGATTTAATTCATTTACCTCATACATCCCATATTCCTTTCTCTCTTATTTATTTATTTTTCTATATGGCACATGTGCTCACCAGAGAGAGACAGAGAGAAAAGGAAAGTGAGAAATCACCCCTTCCCACCCCGGGAGGATGACCACACTGCACTCCATTCTCCTCCAGTCTCTTGGGATTTTGGGAATGCATGTACCACATGTGCCTGGCATGATTTTCAAGCTGTTGGGTCCAGGACTCGAGTTATGCAGCCAGCCATGTGCGATCCAGTACCTTAATCTCCATACCACCTGCCAGCCCTCTTTTATCTCATCTTAGAACTCAGTTTCATCTATTGTCTTTTTACATCTTTAATTTTTCCTTCTCTATTAATCTTTCCCAGTGGTTCTCAATGTCTGGTCCCTGGACTAGCTGTCAAGAGTCACCAGGGAGCCATTGCAGTACATTGAGCTCCATAGAGACAGCACCAGTGCAAGTGAGATCAAGATGGGCACTGGGCGACTCTGTGCCTCGCGGAGGAAAGATAACTAAACATGGGCAAAGGAGATCCTAAGAAGCCAAGAGGCAAAATGTCATCATATGCATTCTTTGTGCAAACTTGCCGAAGGGGCACAAGAACAAGCACCCAGATGCTTCAGTCACCTTCTCAGAGTTTTCTAAGAAGTGCTCAGAGAGGTGGAAGACCATGTCTGCTAAAGAGATAGGAAAGTTTGAAGATACGGCAAAGGCGGACAAGGCCTGTTATGAAAGAGAAATGAAAACCTATATCCCTCCTAAAGGGGAAACAAAAAGGAAGTTCAAGGATCCCAATGCACCCAAAAGGCCTCCTTAGGCCTTTTTCTTGTTCGGTTCCGAATATCCCCCCAAAATCAAAGAACATCCTGGCCTATCCATTGGTGATGCGGCAAAGGAACTGGGAGCGGTGTGGGAAAACACTGCTGCAGATGATAACAGCCTTAGGAAAAGAAGGCTGCTAAGCTGGAGGAAAAATACAAAAAGGATGTTGCTGCATACCGAGCTAAAGGAGAGCCTGATGCAGCAAAAATGGGAGTCGTCAAGGCTGAAAAGAGCAAGAAACTCTTTTCATCTCCTTAATGAAGGACAACATTCCCGTATCAACAAAAAATGCAAATGCTTACTCTCCTCTGGAGTATTTTCTCACTCTTGCGTGTGGCTAATTAATTCTCCTTATAAATATACATTTGTAGTCTTGAGCTACCCAGGCCCCTCCTATAATAGATAATGCTAGTGAGATGGCAAAGCCGATCCTTTTACAGGGTGAGCATCCTACTCCCAAAATCTGAAACACAAAATGCTATATAAAATCTGGAACTTTTTTTTTTTTTTTGGAGAGGTTTTTGCTATAGGGCACATGCGTTCGCCAGAAACACAGAGAGAGACAGAAAGCGAGAAATCACCCTCCAGGGGGGATGGCCATGCCTCAATCCCTTCTCCTCCATTCTCCTCTCGGGATCCCGGGCACGCACGCCCATGCGCCCAGCATGAGTTTAAGCCACCGGGTCTGGGACTCAACCCGTGGTCGGCTACATGGGAGTCCAGCGACATAGCCATTACGCTAACTGCTGGTCCCTGTCCTGGTGGTATTTTCAATAGCCATTAACCTTGCCCAGGACAGTGTGGGGGTTGTAAATTGGTATGGAAATTTAGAGCAGGTTCTTGTTGGTGCACAGCACAAACTAATTATGTGTGGGCATGGTAGCGTTTTCATCTTCAGTTGTCTCTGATGCAGTTTATATGAAATAATTGTTGTTGTTCTGTTAACTGAAGACCACTCTGTAATTGCAAAAAAAAAAAAAGTTTCAGCGGTTTTGTTGACACTCTGAATGCTTCTAAGTAAATATAATTTTTTATAAAAAAAATCATCAATAAAGAAACAGCCTAATAAAACATTGGCCAAAGGCCTGAACATACACCTCACCAAAATAAATAACACAGTTGGCAAATAAACATATGAAAAGATGTTCTATACCATATGTCATTAGGCAAATACAAATTAAAAGAACAATAAAATATTTTACACTCCCATTTGGATGGTCAAAATTCATAACACTGACAACATTAATTACTGACAAAGATGTGGAGCAACAGGAACTCTCATTCATCGTTTGTGGGAAGAGTGGTAGGAATACAGATACTTTGGAAGACTGGCAGCTTCTTTTTTTTAAGGATTATTTATTCAATTTTATTCATCATTATTATTCTTATTTTAAAATTTGCTATAGGGCATGTGCGAGAGAGAGCGAGAGCGAGAAAGCGAGCAGGCCACCAGGTCCAGGACTCAACCTCAGTCAGCCTTGTGGGAGTCCAGCGCACTAACCACCATGCCACCTGCTGGCACCAAGATTGGCAGTTTCTTACAAAACTAAACATACTCTTACTGTACAATCCAGCAATCATCACTCATTAGTATTTACTCAAATTGAGAGAAAATTTGTGTCCACACAAAAACCTGCACATATATATTAGTAGCAGCTTTCTTCATAATTGCTAAAACTTGAAAACATACAAGATGCCATTCAGTAGGTTAATGAATTAAAAATATCGTGGTACATCCAGACAATAGAATATTATTCAGCATGAAAAAGAAATGAGCTATCAAGCCCAAAAGAAAGGAGGAATCTCAAATACATATTACTGAGTGGGAGAAACCAATCCGAAAGAGTATATACTGTGTGAGTCCAACTATATGGCATTCTGGAAAAGACAAAACTATGGAGATAGTAAAAAAACTTCAGTGATCATCAGAGTTTGGGGGAGGAAGGAATGAACAGGCAGAGCACAGGATTTTTAGGGCAGTGTAACTATTTTATATGATACCATAATGATGGATATACATGTCATTTTTTTTTCTTTTTCTTTCTTTTGGAGAGGTTTTTGCTATAGGGCGCGTGCACTTGCCAGACAGACAGAGAGAGACAGAGAGATAGAAAGCGAGAAATCACCCCTCAGGGGGGATGGCCACACCGCAATCCTTTCTCCTCCATTCTCCTCTCGGGATCTTGGGCACGCACGCACATGTGCCCGGCGTGAGTTTAAGCCACCAGGTCCGGGACTCAAACCATGGTTGATTACGTGGGAGTCCAGCGACATAGCCATTACGCTAACTGCTGGTCCCCATGTCATTTTTTTTAATGTCATTTTACCCAAACCCATAGAATATACAAAGAGTGAAGGACCAATGGATGGTGTAATGATTATGCTGCTTGACTTCCATGTAGTCAACTATGGTTCAATTCCTGGACCTGGTGGCTAAAACTCACGGTGAGCATGTGTGCATGTGTGCTCAAAATTCTAAGAGGAGAATGGAGGAGAGGAAATTGTGATGTGGCCATCCCCGCAGGGGGTGACTTCTTGCTTTCTGTCTCTGCCTCCCCAGTGAGCACACATACCCTATAGCAAAAATCACTAAAAAAAAAATGTATAAAGAGTAAATGCTTGGGCCAGCCCATGGCAGGGTGGTTAAGGGGGCTGGATCCCATGTGATTGCGCAGTTCAAATCCCAGATCCTGTGGCTTGAGAAACACATCAGCTGTGTATGCCTGTGTGCCCAAAATCCCAAAAGGAGGAAGTGAGGGAGAAGGGATTGTGGCATGGCAGTGCTTTATGGGGGGTGCTTTTTTTGCTTTTCTCATCTCTCTCTCTCTCTAGCAAATGCATGGCCTCTCTAGCAACTATGGCCTCAGCTGATTATGCTTTGGATGCAACCACTGCTTGGCTGTATGGATTGGCTTAAGACTTGTCAGGCTCACACATAAGACAAAGCAGGGCCAAGTCCTGACCGATAAGATACAATGAGTTGGGGCCAGCAGGTGGCATGGTGGTTAAGGGCACTGGACTCCCACATGGACAACTGCAGTTCAAATCCTGGACCTGGTGTCTTGCTTTCTCACTTTCTCTTTCTCTCTCTTCTCTCTCTCACTCTCTCTTTCTCAGGTCAAATTAAACATAAAATAAATAAATAAAGTTAAATAAAATAATAATTTTTTTTATAAAAATAGACTCATCAGGCTCAAACATAAGACAAAGCTAGGCCAAGTCCTGACTGATAAGATACAATGAGTCAGGGCTGGCTGGCAGGTGGCGTGGTGGTTAAGGTCACTGGACTCCCACTGGCTCACCAAATTTTGAGTTCCAGACCTTGTTCCTCTCTGGTCAAATTAAAATATATAAATAAAGTTAAAATAAAATAATTCTTTAAAAAAATGATATGAGTCGCTTGTAGATTTTGACATTGTATTACTTAGGTAGCAAAAAGAATAAACCTAAGATGCTAGCACACCACAATCCTTGCTCCATACACTGAAAATGACAACACTGAAGCTTTAGGACCAGGTGACTGCAATGTGAGTTGTGAGGAAGAGTCCATTTTAGGATGCTGCTAGTGGGTTTATGTTTTGCATCTTTCTGTTTTGCAAAATATATATATACATTTATATTTATACATTATATTGATGATTTATATCAATGTAAAATTTACATTTTATAAATCTATAGTTATATATTCTTTTTGGTAGAATTATTAATTTAATTTGATTTCTTTATTTTTAAATTGTATCATAGGGCATGTACACCCACCAGAGAGAGATATGGAGATAGAGACAGACAGAGAGAGTAAGTGAGAAAGCAAGCCACTAGGCCTGGGACTTGAACCACGGTTGGTCATGTGGGAGTCCAGCACCCCAACCACCCTGCCACCTGCTGGCCCATATAGTTATATGTTCTATATAAAATCAGTTTTATATTCAGTGGAGATGGAGCAGAAAGCTTCACATCAAAAGCACTTAGGAGAAACTGTCTCATGACAGCCACCAAGGGGAGATAGGGAAGTTAAAGGGAAGCAGCCTTCAGTCCTGTGTTCTAGAAGGATCACGAGGCATTCCGCCCAAACTCAGTTAGGCTGCAGTTTAAGCCTTTGCCTATGTGGATACATGCATGTGACGTGGCCAGGGTGATATGGAGGAGCTATTTTCCTTGAAGGCTATTTTTCTGTTGACAAGGATTAGTAATTGTAGCAGAAATAGCCTTGGGTGGGTGGAAGATTCAGGCCTCTCATGAATAATCTGGATTGGTCATGATTTGAAAGAGATTCAAGTCCAGGTTTTTCAGGTTACTGTTAGTTCCTAGAATCCTTATGTTGTCCTAGACATTGATTCACTTCCTTTAGCCACACCTTATTAAGGGAGAGGAAGAATTAGTGATAGTTCACAAGTTTGGACTTTATGGACGTTACAATATGCTTTAATTTTTTATTATATGGTTATTTCTAAAGCATAGGTTCAGTTTTCTCTATTCAGTCTACTGGTTTTCTATAGAAATTCCTGAGTGAAAATCTTGTCTGGGAGAAGGAAAGGGCTCTTAACTGGTGGTTGGGCCTAACTAACTGTTGTAGCCAGATTTCTGCCCAGAGAGAGCAGACTTAAGTTAACAGTCCTGCTTTAGGATGCCATCTAAACAAGGCCTATTCCTGTTTGGGTATGCCACATGTTACAAGACGTTAGGAAAAATGAAGACTAACATTTAAAAAGTCAATAATCCACAGGAAGCCTGTGGACTATTTTTAAAATACCTTATTGGAAGCTTGAAAAAAAATATGTGCCAACTATCAGAAATACTGGGCACTTGGGAAATAAAATATGCGGCTTGGTTAACTGGCAAAGTCAAAGACGCTATTGTAGGAAGGGAAAGGACTTCTTTCAAGAAATCGAAATAGAGTTTCCAATGAGGAGAACAAGGAAGTGTGGAAAACATGGCAGCTCAGATACAAGGTAGAAATTGTGAAGGTTAAAAAAGAAGGATGAGTTCTTTGCCAGGGACGCTAAAGCTCCTCTGAAATATATTCAAGAAAAAGCCAGCTACAGAATCAGTGGGATTTCAAGGATTAAAAGAGGATTTGACGTGTGGCAGGAGCCTGGGAGGTGGGGTTTCAGGTTGCTGGTGGCTTAACGAAAAGGCTTTGGCAAAGCTTGAGGTGAGGCCTGGAGAGGTGACTAAGACAAGTTTTATCTTTCCTTCGCTCTATCTCTTCTTTCCTCCTCCTATTTCATTCTCTCCCTGGCCTCCCCCTGAATCAGCTTCACTTTGCTCCTCTTTGCTTTGAAAGTCCTTTTTCTGCTATTCCTTGACCTTATCTTGGTCATTTCTAAAGTGTGGTTCCTAGGGAGACTGTAGAACCCTTCAAACTGGGCTTATTCTGTAGACAGACACGTTCTTGCCTAAAATGGGTACAAAGAAATGTCTGCATCTAAGTGTCTCAGGCCAGGAGCGAATGAGAGGCAAATCATCACACTGAGATCCATTGCTCCTTCCATGGTGTTGGAGAGACTGGACAACCTGTTCACCCTGGGCCTAGTAGGGTTTAGCTAGGGGAGGGTGACACCTGGTGGTCACACTTGGAAGGTGCAGGTGAGTTCTTACTAGTCCCATACCTTTACCATTTAGTGACCATTTATTAACCAATTTGCTGAACATGAATTTTCTCATCTAAAACTCACAACAACCCTGTGAAGTATCATTATTTCAATTCCACACATTAATTATTTATGGTGAACAGTTATGAACTAATTTTTTAAAAATAATTATTTATTTAATTTTATTTATTTATTATGATTCTTCAATTTGGCTACAGCAAGACGAAAGAGAGAGAGAGAGAAAGAGAGAGAGAGAGAGAGAGAGAGAGAGAGAGAGAGAGAGAGGAGTGAGGAGGAAA
>NW_006203417.1:153300-154154 GCF_000334495.1 Tupaia belangeri chinensis | reverse complement strand
ATGGGAATCCAGTGCCTCAACCACCATGCCATCTGCCGGCCCCAGTTATGAACTGATTTAAGCAATGGAGTAAGGGACTCTTTTTTTCCTTTTTTATTCTCAGCTCCTAGGACTATATTTGGCACATAATAGGCTATCAGGAAGTATTTGTTGAAATAATTTTTAAAAATTCATTGGAGCCAACAGGTCGTGTGACAGTTAAGGGTACTGGACTCCCAACATGGCTGACCGTTGTTTGAATCCTGGACCTGGGAGGTGATAAAAAGCAGTTAGGTCAATAACTCTCTCCCCTCCCTGCTACTTGGTACTAAGTAAACACACTTGTAAAGTTAATTCTAGCACCCAGAGTTTTTCTAGAACATACCATAAGCAAGACTGTTTTGTCTTATCTACGTATGAGCCAGTACTCTTTGTTTTATCTGAGTTGTGCTCAAACTAAATTATATTTCAACATAAAAGGAATAAAACTGTCTTTATGTGCATTTAAGTATCATATTTTTCATCATGGTATAGCAAAGTTTAACTAATATAGCATCAGCTATTCATGCCACAAGAATTTAGATAAGACTTTCTTTAATATAAAAAACAAAGAGAGGGATCAATAGTTGGCATAATGGCTATGTTGTTGGATTCCCATGAAGTTGATTATGGTTCAAGTCCCTGACCCAGTGGCTTAAATTTATGCTGGGCGCATGTGCGTGTGTGTCCAATATCCCAAGAGAAGTATGGAGGAGAAGGGCTTGCAGCATGGCTATCCTCCCTGGGGGGTGATTTCTTGCTTGTTTGAATCACAGTTGGCCATGTGGGAGTCCAGTGACATAACCACTATGCTACCTGCTGGCTCCTGTAGCCTT
>NW_006203417.1:148477-151592 GCF_000334495.1 Tupaia belangeri chinensis | reverse complement strand
CTTGAACTGCAGTCAGCCATATGGGAATCCAGTGCCTCAACCACCATGCCATCTGCCGGCCCCAGTTATGAACTGATTTAAGCAATGGAGTAAGGGACTCTTTTTTTCCTTTTTTATTCTCAGCTCCTAGGACTATATTTGGCACATAATAGGCTATCAGGAAGTATTTGTTGAAATAATTTTTAAAAATTCATTGGAGCCAACAGGTCGTGTGACAGTTAAGGGTACTGGACTCCCAACATGGCTGACCGTTGTTTGAATCCTGGACCTGGTGTCTTGCTTTTTCACTTTCCCTCTCTCTCTTGCTCTGTTCGTTTCTGATCAATTAAAATAAATAAAGTTTTAAAAAGCATGATAGAGCACATGCCAATTCGTGACAGAGAAAAGGAGAGGGCAAGAGAGTAACAAAGAGAGAGAGGCACCCTTCACACAACTGCATCACATTGCAATTCTCCCTCCTGCAGTTCTCTGGCTCGCCAGTCTCCCAGACACGTGCAAACCCCCCACCCCCAAGGTGTTTCAGGTTGCCTGGACTGGGGACTTGAACAATAGTGTGTGGCTTCTGGCTCTGCAGCCTGGTGTGCTACCAATTATGCCATAGAGGCTGAACTTGAAATAACTTTTTATTGGGGGCCAGCAGATGGTGTAATGGTTACATTGCTGGTCTCTCATGTAGTCAACTGTGGTTCAAGTTCTGAACCTGGCGACTTGAAACTCATGCCAGGCGTGTACGCATGCGTGTGTGTCCAATATCCCAAGAGAAGTATGGAGGAGAAGGGCTTGCAGCATGGCTATCCTCCCTGGGGGGTGATTTCTTGCTTGTTTGAATCACAGTTGGCCATGTGGGAGTCCAGTGACATAACCACTATGCTACCTGCTGGCTCCTGTAGCCTTTACTCTTACCACCTGACAGCATACCTGGATCCAGCCTCCAGCCAGAAATCTCTCTCTACTTCTTTCTTCATTCACTCCTTTTCTACTGTGTCCTTCCCCAACTTTGCCCTTATAGCCTACTTCATCTCTTGCATCCTAACCCCAAAGTAACCTTTTCTATTAATATTTCTTCTTTCAAATTTGCTAGCAGGCATCTGTGCATACTGGAGAGAAAGAGAGAGAGGAGAGGAGAGAGGAGAGAGGAGAGAGGAGAGAGAGAGAGAGAGAGAGAGAGAGAGAGAGAGAGAGAGAGAGAAATTGATAAAGCATCCTTCAGGGGAGATTGCCATGCTGCAATCCCTTCTCCATTCTCCTCTTGGGATTTTGAGCACACACATTTGCACCCAGTCAAACTGCTGGCCGGGACTCAAACTGCACAGTTGGCCATGTGGCATCCAGCTGCCTTAACCTCCATTTCACTGGCTCCACATTTTCTGTTTCTATTCACGTCAGAAGAAAGCTTTTAGAAGAGCATTCTGGAGCTGCTGTCTTGACCCCTTCGCTCCCCATTCACTATGCTACCCCCCTGAACCATCACGCCTAAACCGTGAACCCATCTTCTGAGGTCACTGATTGCCACACATAAAGGTTCCCTTTCCAGCACTCATCTGTCAAACCTAATGGGGAAGCCACCACCTTCCTCCTTGAAACTCTATGTTCCCTTAAGTCTCCGGACTCTGTTCCTGCCTCTCTCTTTCTGGGCAGTCCTCAGGCTGTCCCTGTCCCCATGGATGCTGTTCTCTGGGCAGCGCAAGACCTAACCCAAGATCCCCTACTTTACACACTTCACAGACATGACTTGTGAGTGTTACTCGGGTGTCCCCTCCCAAGGAAATCTTGGTTGGCCTGGCCCACAGCACCTGGATGTGCCTCTGTTACAGTGTGTCTGGCTGTTCCTGGGCACCCATCTGTCCCCTCAAGATCTTAGTTCCTCTTAGGCAGGAGCCCCATCACTCACCCACTGGTCTCCAGGACCTGTACAGAGCCTGGTTCTGCCCAAGGCTCAGTAGAAGTGGTCACCGCCTGACTACCAACTACCCTGTAGACTGTCCAGTTGGCCCAGCTCTGCTGGTGCCAGGTCTGCTTCTTCCAGCATCACCACTATGAGGAAGAGGGTTTGGCAGCTCCAGCTGGAGGCTGGGCTCAATGGTGTGAAGGTTTCCCCGGGCAGCTGCAGGATTGGAGCAATTCTGTCTGCAGAATTCTCATGTTGCCATGACCCTTTGCTGACTGGAGTGTCTTCAAGTACAAATCCCATCAGACTCCTGAAAGCCTGTTCCTTTGTGTAGTAAAATGAATCTTTCTTTCTCTTTTTTTTTTTTTTTTGGAGAGATTTTCACTGTAGGGTGCGTGCACTCGCCAGACAGACAGAGAGAGACATAGAGACAGAAAGCGAGAAATCACCCCCCCAGGGGGGATGGTCACGCCGCAATCCCTTCTCCTCCATTCTCCTCTCGGGATCTTGGGCACGCACGCACACGCGCCCTGCGTGAGTTTTAAGCCACCGGGTCCGGGACACAAACCACGGTCGACTACGTGGGAGTTCAGCGACATAGCCATTACGCTAACTGCTGGTTCCCTTTCTCTTTTCTTTTTTGAGAGTTTTTTTCCATAGGACATGTGCGCTCGCCAGAGAGACACATAGAGACAGAAAGTGAGAAATCACCCCCCAGGGGGGATGGCCATGCCGCCATCCCTTCTCCTCCATTCTCCTCTCGAGATCTTGGGCATGCACGCACATGCGCCCAGCGTGAGTTTAAGCCACCAGGTCCAGGACTTGACCCACGGTCGACTACATGGGAGTCCAGCGACATAGCCATTACGCTAACTGCTGGTCCTGTAAAATGAATCTTTCAAAGCTTTTCCAAGCCACCTCTCATAAACCAGTGACTATTTAAGAGGGTTAAATTGAAAGTCTATGCAAAGGCTTATTCCTATAACACGTGTGCAATATATACTTCGACTTCTCTCAGTCCTTAACTTAAATTTTCATAAATTTCTATTTCATAAGGAAAATGATGGCATATATGTATATTGGCATCAGTATACAATAAAATACTTAGTATATTAAAAAATAAATAAAGTGGTCACTGCCTGAGCTGAGGCCTGTGTGTTTGGGAGCCGGGACAGCCAGGACCCGCATGTGGGCATCCTCCAGGAACAGACAGGAGGGGAGAAAGTT
>NW_006203417.1:146130-148462 GCF_000334495.1 Tupaia belangeri chinensis | reverse complement strand
CCACGTTGCCGTGAGAAGAGCTGCCACCGCCAATGGCAGGAGACACTGTCCAGCCAGGCCTGCTCTGAGCTAGAGGCCACAAGGGCTTCCCCAAGGAACCCCGTGGGGCTCAGGACGCATATGGTGAGTCAGTGGAGCGGCGTCGCTGCAGACTTAGCTGTCAGGAGAAGCATGAGGTCCCCTGAGTTCCTGCTGTTAAGATCATTTGTCAAGCATAGGGCAACAGGCTGCCTCTTCCGCTCGCAGGGAGTAGCATTGCCTGCTCTGAGCTAGAGGCCACAAGGGCTTCCCCAAGGAACCCCGTGGGGCTCAGGACGCATATGGTGAGTCAGTGGAGCGGCGTCGCTGCAGACTTAGCTGTCAGGAGAAGCATGAGGTCCCCTGAGTTCCTGCTGTTAAGATCATTTGTCAAGCATAGGGCAACAGGCTGCCTCTTCCGCTCGCAGGGAGTAGCATTCAGTGGCAGCTACGGAGGCAACAGAGGCGGCGATAGCAGTGGCCCTACAGTTCTAGGTCAAGTGGTGACCTCTGGACACCCAGAGCCTGTCCCTGCATGCATAGCCCCTGTGCTCTTCACTGTGGCTGGGTATACCGGTCATCACAGATGGGGCCAGGGTGGCTGCAGGGTAGTCAGCCGTCCCAGCTTCTTCTGAACTAGGGAATTTCCTAGGAAGCCAGTCTTTGTACTTCAAAATCAGCACAGTCCTGGGCAAAGCAGGACAGCTGGTCTCTCTAGGTGGCACTGGAGGGCATATGAGTTGGAGCTGGGCTCCTTCCCCTTCTGCTGTTTGGAGCCTTACACCGAGTTGCAGTCCCATCAGGATGAACTCAGTGGGCCTCGGCCTGCATCCAGCTCCAACAGGATGGCTGGGAAGTGACACAGACTGACTTCTTCTCTGGAGGGCTCAGCATAAAGGGGCTTGGGGTCAATTCTAATTTGGGGACACTCTGCTTAGCAGGTGTATCCACAAGGGCTTGAGACAGCTGAGATTCTTCTGTGTGGTCCTTGGCTGTGATCTGTGTTGACCCCAGCCTGTCTTAGGAAAGTCCCTAATCTTGGGGTCTGGGTTAGGCTGGCTGTGCGCACAGGCCTGGGTCTAGCCAGTAGCAATGGTTGATTGAGTGGGGAGTTGCCCGTATCTTGGTCTAGGCAAAGCCCGCCCCCTCAGCCAAGGCATGAGCAGGTATCTGAGGAGCAGTTTCTTGGTGTGTTTAGCTGAGCGTTGACCATAAACTCTGGTCTAATTATGAGCTGGCTTGGGAGTGCTCTCTGTGGCCAGGGGTCATGTCCTTGGCAGTGATACTGTGCCATGACGCCATCTTGGCTGACAGTGTCTCCCAGATATAGCCTAGAGATAAGGCTGCTGTCCCCTGGCACACTGGGAGATAGTAGTTTTTAAACTGGCACTTTTCTAGACTGTGGCCTTCTCAGGGTGTGTGTCTGGCCCCTACTAATGGCTGACTCCTGTCATTAGCTACAGTAGAATGCATGTGGGCTGTGTCTCTCTTTAGTTCTAGGCAGGTTTTTGTTTTGTTTTGTTTTGTTTTGTTTTTGACCTGGAGTTCGTGTGCTCACCAGAGAGAGACAGAGAGAAGGAAAGTGAAAAATCACCCCCTTGCGGGGGGATTAGCCACACCATAATCCCTTCTTCTCCAGTCTCCTCTCAGGATTTTAGGCATGTACGCACATGCGCCCAGTGTGATTTTCAATCTACCAGTCTGGGACTCCAACTGTGATTGGCCATGTGGGAGTCCAGCACCTTAACTACATGCTACCTGCTGGTCCCCTCTAGACAGGTAGAATGTTTATTTTGAGGCTCTGCGCGTTTCCTTAAGAAGGATGGAGAATTTTTTCAAGTAGTAATAGTGCAGTTGAAGAGGGCTTGTTTTGAGCCTCTCAGGGGAGAGTGAGCCCTGAGACTCAGAGCAATGCAACTGCAGGGTTACTGGCAGAATCTACTTAGGGAGGATAGTAATGGTGGCGATGTAGTCCCAAGCTTGTGTTAAGGAAACAGAATTTCTCTTTTTTTGAAGGGAGGTCCAGTATGATTTTTTAAAAGAATTATTATTATTGGGACCAGCAGTTAGCGTAATGGCTATGTTGCTGGACTCCCATATAGTCGACTGCGTTTTGCGTCCCGGACCCCGTGGCTTAAAACTCACACCAGGCGCGTGTGTGTGCATGCTCAAGATCCCGAGAGGAGAACAGAGGAGACGGGATTGCGGCATGGCCATCACCCTGGGGGCCCCCTTTCTGTCTCTCTGTCTCTCTCTGTCTGGCGAGCGCACACGCCCTATAGCAAAAACCTCTCAAAAAAAAAAAAGAGTTAAG
>NW_006203417.1:143975-146065 GCF_000334495.1 Tupaia belangeri chinensis | reverse complement strand
GAGCAAGAGTGAGAGAGAGAGAGAGAGAGAGAGAGAAAGAGGGAGGGAAAGTGAGAAAGTAAGCTGCCGGATCCAGGACTTGAACTGCAGTCAGCCATGTAGGAGTCCAGCGCCTTAACTACCACGACACCTGCTGGCTCCAAGCCCAGGATAACTTTCGGTAAGGGTTCCGACAGGGTCTGGGAATGTGTGCTACTCATCCCAAATAGCCTTAGCCATCCACAATTGGAAGAGGTAAATGGAATGTTCAAGCATTTGAAATACTAGAGAAAGGATTGGTAAAACTTTTTTAAAAATGGGGCTGGATGGTGGCAAAACAGTAAGTGCTCTGAGAGGTAATCTCACACAGGAAGGTTCCCAGTTTGCATCCTGAGACCTCCCTCAGTCCACTCGGCATGTTGGTGCCCATGATCTGGGGTTGGCTGAGGCTAGGAGAGGATCATGGCATTGAGAGCCTGTTGAAGGTGTCTGTCTCACTCATTCGTAGGAAAAATAAAAACAAATAAATGAAAAAATTAAAATAAAATATATGTGGGGGACCCTGTTACCTAGTGGTTAAGGGGGCTGGATCCCACATGGCTAACTATGTTTTGAATCCTGGCCTTGGTGACTTGAAAAATAAGCCAGGTACGTGTGTGGGCATGCCCCAGATCTTGAAGGGATGGAAAATGGAGGAGAAGAGATTGTGGCATGACCATGCCCTCTTGGGGGCATTTTGTCCTTTGTTCTCTCCCTCTGCCTCTGTCTGCGCATATGATGATAAACAAAAATGAAAAGGTCGGACCAGTCCATGGAGTGTTTTAATGAGGCTGGATTCTACATGGCCAACTGTGCAGTTTGAGTCCCAGGTGGATGGCTTGAAAAACATGCCACACTCATGCCGGGCTCATATTCAACAAATGTCTATTTTTCCTAAATATTTATTCATTTATTTAATTTTATTTATTATTTTAAAAAAGCTTAACCAGAGAGAGAGAGAGAGAGAGAAGGACAGAAAGTGAGAAAGCAAGCTGCCAGGTCCAGGACTTGGACCCCGTCAGCCATGTGGGAGTCTGAGTATGCCCCAAATCCTGAGAGAATGAAAGAGAAGGGATTACAGCATAGTGATCCCCCTGGGAGGTGCTGTCTCACTTTCTCGCTCTCTGTCTGTCTCTCTCCGGTGAGTGTATGTGCCCTATGGCAAATTTTTAAAAACAAAAGGATTGGCAAACTACAGTCTGTGAGCCTGCTGCCTGTTTGTGTGTATAAAGTTTTATTAACCATGTCCATTTGTTTGTATATTGTCTATGCTGCTTTCTCACTGCAATACTAGCATAGAGTAGTTGCGTTAGGACCTGCATAGTCTGCAAAGCCTTACAGGTTTACTATCTGGCCCTGCATAGGAAAAGTTCTCCAATCCCTTTGCTACAGAACTCTTTCCATTATTTCAGCTTGTCTGGGAGAATAATAGCATAAAACTAGCATGTTTATTCTGTGGCCATAATCCTCATTACAACCTTTTGACATACACTGGCATTCTCGTCATATTTTATAGATGAGGAAACCAGGATACAGACAGATGAAATGACACAGTCAATATATGCCAGACCCATGAGCTGACCCTTGGCAAGCTGACTGTATAGACTGGCTCCACTCTATTACAGGGAACTGTCTCCTTTTTGGAGCAAGGCTAAGATTGCAAACTTTCCACAGCCTCCACACTGCTCATGTCATTCGCGATCCCAGAGTTCCACGAGAGGAGAAGGGATTGTGGTGTGACACAGGCACTCTTATCCTGCTGGAGCTTAACTGATACAGGCTTCTTTTTTTTTTTTTGGAGCGGTTTTTGCTATAGGGTGCGTGCGCTCACCAGACAGACAGAGAGAGAGACATAGAGACAGAAAGCGAGAAATCACCCCCCAGGGGGGATGGTCACGCCGCAATCCCTTCTCCTCCATTCTCCTCTCGGGATCTTGGGCACGCACGCACATGCGCCCGGCGTGAGTTTTAAGCCACCGGGTCCAGGACGCGAACTGTGGTCGACTACATGGGAGTCCAGCAACAGAGCCATTACACTAACTGCTGGTTCCCAAGGCATCTTTTTGTATTAG
>NW_006203417.1:143455-143944 GCF_000334495.1 Tupaia belangeri chinensis | reverse complement strand
ATTAATTCCGTTACTTCTATTAATGGCAAGTCATTAACTTTCAATTCAGGGAAGGACTACATAGACTCTAAGTAACAATGTTGTGAAATCACAAAATGCATCCACCCACACTTCCTAAACAAATCATATCCAGAAACATTGAGCCCCATATTTTTCAAAATGTTGAACTGAAGCCACACAGTGGTACAGAGTAGAGCAAGATCCTCTGTGAAGCTGGCCCACCTGGGAGGGTTGTGGGTTCTTGTACAGGGAATTCCTTGAGTATACTGGGCATGTGCATAAGCAGGATCCAGGGCTAGCTGAAGCTCGGAGTGGATCTGGGCATCGAGACCTTGCTGGATTCTTGTGCTTTTATGTAATTTAAACCTTCTGAACTTTTTAGTAGGTCTGATTTTACCTGTTCTGTTTCTGACTGTACCTCATAGTCTGCTATCACTTGGCACTGGAAAACATACAAACTGTCTTTGAGAAAAATCACCATCTCACCAT
>NW_006203417.1:139771-143247 GCF_000334495.1 Tupaia belangeri chinensis | reverse complement strand
GATTTTAAGCCTCCGGGTCCGGTACTCGAACCGTGGTCGACTACATGGGAGTCCAGCAACATAGCCATTACGTTAACTGCTGGTCCCTCATTTAACTTTATTTATTTATTTATTTTAGTTTGACTATGAGGGACAGAGTGAAAGAGCGAGAGAGCAAGAGAGAGAAGGAAAGCGAGAAAGAAGCTGTCAGGTCCGGGATTTGAACCACAGTCAGCCATGTGGGAGTCCAGCGCCCCAATCATTATGGCACCTGCTGGCCCCACCATCTCACCTTTTAAGGCCAGACTTTTTTCTTTCATTTCAGACTGACAGGTGTAACTGTTGTGCGTCTCCCTTTTTACTTTTTTAAAAATTTATTTTATTGGGAACCAGCAGTTAGCATAATGGCTATGTCGCTGGACTCCCATGTAGTCGACCCCGGTAGAAAGCGAGAAATCACCCCCCCCAGGGGGGATGGTCACGCTGCAATCCCTTCTCCTCCATTCTCCTCTCGGGATCTTGGGCAAGCATGCATACGCGCCCGGCATGAGTTTTAAGCGACCGGGTCCGAGACGCGAACTGCGGTCAACTACATGGGAGTCCAGCAACATAGCCATTACGCTAACTGCTGGTTCCCCTAATAATTTTATATTTAAGTCTTACTTATTAATATTATGTGTTACTCTTTTTAAAATTTATTTATTATCATCATAATCTTGTTTATATTACATTGAATCACATATAACTTTACAGTGTATTACATTTCTTTTTCCAGAAAGAATACCTTGCATATCAGTCAATACAGAGACATTAAAATCCCCATTTCATCATCCAACTCCCTTTTTACTTTTCACGTTGTCTCCTGTTCCTTTTTCTGTACTCTCCAAATCAAAAAATGCACACCATCTGTCCAGTCACCTGTCTGGAGCCTTCTGTATTCACATATCTTGCCAGGTTGAAGGGAGGATAGTGGACCAGACAGGGTAGGTCCCTTATAGCTTACACTTTGCACTAAAAGGGCAGCCTCCATCTGTCCACTGTCGTATTCCCAGTGTCTGGTATGGAGTCAGGCACACTATTTCAAAATAAATATCTGCAGAATGAATATAGGGGAAAAAAAGACCTTGCTGGAGGGAACCAGCAGTTAGCATAATGGCTATGTTGCTGCACTCCCATGTAGTCGACTGCGGTTCGCATCCCGGACCTGGTGGCTAAAAACTCATGCCAGGCGTGTATGCGTGTGCATGAGTGCCCAAGATCCCGAGAGGAGAATGGAGGAGAAGGGGTTGCGGTGTGACCATCCCCCCTGGGGGGTGATTTTTCACTTTCTGTCTCTCTGTCTCTCTCTCTGTCTGTCTTGCGAGCGCACGCGCCCTATTTTTTTTTAAAAAAAAAAAAAAAAGACCTTGCTGGAGATGCTGCCTCTCTTTTGTTCTCTCTTTCTCTGTCTTTCTCTCTCTTACTCAGAAGAAGCAAATACATAAAAGTTTTTTTTTAAAGTAATAAAATGTTGAGTTTAAAGGTAATCAATCTCTGATGCACTTACTTGTCTGCTATCTGTCTCTCCTACTAGACTCCATAAGACTGGGAACAGATCTTTTTGGCTCACTGTTGCATGCTCAGTGATCAGGACAATACCCCTCAGTAGTAAATATTCAACAAATGTCTATTTTTTCCTAAATATTTATTCATTTATTTAATTTTATTATTTTAAAAAAGTTTAACCAGAGAGAGAGAGAGAATCAGAAAGTGAGAAAGCAAGCTGCCAGGTCCAGGACTTGGACCCCTTCAGCCATGTGGGAGTCCAGCACCTCAACCACTATGTCACCTGCCGGTCCCCAAGAAATAGATTTTTTTTTTAAAATTTGGGCATGTGTGCTTGCCAAAGAGTGACAGAGAGAGAGAGAGAGACAGAGAGAGAGAGAGAGAGAACACCTTCCCATCAGGCACAGTCAAGCCACAATCCCTTCTCCTCCATTCTCCCATCCTCCTCTTGGGATTTTGGGCACATACGTATATGCTTTCTAGCATGTCTTTCAAGCTGCCTGGTCTTGGACTCGAACTATGCAGTTGGCTATGTGGGATCCAGCCACCTTAACCACCACATCACCTGCTAGCCCAATAATTTTTCGATTTAGTGAATGAATGAAAAAAATTGAAATGCAGTAGTAACAGCAATTAACCTTCCTAGATTGCTGATGAGTCATTCTCTTAATTGAAGGCTGATATAATGGGGCAGGCACTTGTTTGGATATCTCCATCGGTGAATCATGTGACTTGTTCGTGGCTTACAATCATATCATTTTGTAGGTGGTGTGGGAATGTTCACAAATTTTTCAGGGTGTCTGCTCAATGATAGAGAAAACAGGAGATGATAAATTTCAACACAGCCTGCAAGAAATTGTTTGGACTTTACTTTGTAAACATTTAACACAGTCAGAGCTCAGGAATCCATGACACATACTTAGAAGGGGTGTGCCTATAATATCAAATGAATCCTTGAAGAGAAGAGGAAATAACATCAAGAAAATTATAAATATTTTTGATAGGAACACCAGCACAGAATCCTTAACTTACTTGACCCCTTATATAACACGTCACCCAGGGAAATAACCCTCATCAGTATAGGTACAGCATTTCCAAAGCATTCATTTGTGGATGGTCAATTAACATTCATAGTGCATCTGCTATTTGTCCTGAACTGTGAAGGCATCCTCCCACTCCCTGGGAAAGATAGATAAGACATAGTCTGGGGACCAGCATTTCGTGTAATGGCTATGTCACTGGACTCCTATATAGGCAACAGTGGTTCGAGTCTCAGGCCTGGAGGTTTAAACTCATGGCTGGTGCGTGTGCGTGCATGCCCAAGATCCCGAGAGGAGAATGGAGGAGAAGGGATTGCAGTGTGGCCATCCCCCCTGGGGGTGATTTCTCGCTTTCTGTCTCTCTGTCTTTCTGGTGAGTGCACACGCCCCATGGCAAAAACCTCTCCAAAAAAAAAAAAGCAAAACAAAACAAAAACAAAACATAGTCTGCATCTGTCACTACTCACAGATTAGTGAAATAATAGTCACAATAAAATATAAGCACTCTAATGAAGGTATACTTTTCAATGTTTTATTTGCAGATAATTTCAAACTTGCAGAAAGAGTGCCAGAATAAGAATAGTGTGAAGGGGGGCCAACAAGTAGCATGGTGATTAAGGCACTGGATTCCCACATGGTCAAACGACGTGTGTCGAGTCTCTGACCTGGCAGCTTACTTTCTCACTTTCTCTCTGTTTCTCTTTCTCTCCGGTGAGTGCAGGTGTCGTGTAGCAAATTAAAATAATAATAATAATAATGAGAAATAAAGTTAAACAATAAAATAATTCTTTTTAAAAAGCAAAAAGAATAGTGTGAAGGAAACCTGTATATCCTTTACCTAGAGTTACTTATTGTTAACTTTTTACCCCCTGCATTTAAAAATATTAATTTATTTTTACTTATTCATTTATT
>NW_006203417.1:138872-139693 GCF_000334495.1 Tupaia belangeri chinensis | reverse complement strand
CCTCACCCCTTTTTCTTCTTAAATAATGTCTTTTATAACATCTTCTTTACTATCAAACCACAATTGATAGATAATATACCCAACCTATACATGCTTTTTTTAGAATTATTTTATTTAACTTTATTATTATTATTATTTTAATATTTCCAGAGAGATACAGAGAGAGAGTTAGAGAGAAAGCAAGCCTCCATGTCTGGCACTCAGACCACATTCCACCATGTGGGAGTCCAGTGCCCTTAACCACCATGCTACCTGCTGGGCCCGCATATGTCTTATGCTTTTTTGTTTTTCTGTTCATCCATTATTGCCTTTTCTTTGTTTTAATTGAAACATTTTTTTTTTTTTGCTAAAGGGCATGCGCACTTGCCACAGAAACAGACAGAGAAAGGGAGAGGAGAAAGTGCCCCCTATGGAGAATGGTCATGCTGCAATCCCTTCTCCTCCATTTCTCCATCCTGCCAGGGTTTGGGGCATCACGTACACATGCCTGGAATGTTTCTCAAGCTGCCAGGACTGGGACTCAATCTGCATGGTTGGCCATGTGGGATCTGGCTGCCTTAACCATCAGGCTATGGAGCTGGCCCTTTTCTCCCTCTTTCCATATGTATAGATTTATATATTCCTCTCTATATTTATACATCTATAGCTATTTTTTCTCTGAATTATTTGAGGGTATGTTATACCATGTCCCTCTTCACCCCTCTAATTTTTTTTAATATTAAGAAGCTTTTTTTAAAAAAAAGAATCATTTTAACTTTATTATTATTTTCCAATTTGACCAGAGAGGGACAGAGAGAGAGAGAGAGAGAGAGAGAGAGAGA
>NW_006203417.1:130757-138848 GCF_000334495.1 Tupaia belangeri chinensis | reverse complement strand
AAGGAAGCCATCAGGTCCAGGACTTGAACCATGGTTGGCCATGTGGGAGTCCAGTGCCCTTAACCACCATGCCACCTGCTGGCCCCATTATTAAGAAGCTTTATTCTCAAGTTCTAGGGGTTGTGATCCCTTTTGGTGAACTTCTTTTCCTTTAAATATGTACAGAAGAGCTTAGGTGCTCAAATGTTCTAATTTCAAATTTGTTAGAAAGGAAAATTAAATACTGTTTTGTACTTTTCAAAATTTCTTGGGACCGTCAGGTGGCATGTTAGTTGAGGCGTTGGACTCCCACATGGCCAACCACGGTTCGAGTTCCAGACCTGGTGGCCTGCTTTCTCACTTTCCCTCTCTCTTTCTCCCTCTCTCTCTCTCTCTGGTGAGTGCATGTACCATATACCAAAATAAAAATAAATAAATAAAGTTAAATAAATAATTCTTTTAAAACAATTCTCATAAAAGAAAAGAACATTACAAAGTTTTGCCTAAATATAGCAACTACCACTAGATTTGTGCCTTTCCCCCTAAATTCTTCGGTGTGTCTTTCCCAAGGAATATGGCAATAGTCTTACATAACCACAGTGCAGTCATTAACTTTAGAAAAGTACATAAAACAGCTTTTCGCCAAGACAGTGCTGAAAATGAAGAAGGAAGCTCCTGCCCTTCCCAAAGCTGAAGCTAAAGTGAAGGCTTTGAAGGCCAAGAAGGCAGTGCTGAAAGGTGTCCACAGCCACACACAAAAAAGAAGATCCGTACATCACCCACCTTCCAGAGGCCCAAGACTCTCTGGCTGCGGAGGAAGAGCGCCCCCAGGAGAAACAAGCTTGACCACTATGCCGTCATCAAGTTCCCCCCGACAACCGAGTCTGCCATGAAGAAGATGGAAGACAACACCACACTTGTGTTCATTGTGGACATCAAGGCCAACAAGCACCAGATCACACAGGCTGTGAAGAAGCTCTATGATAATGATGTGGCCAAGGTCAGCACTAACCAGGCCTGATGGAGAGAAGAAGGTGTATGTGCGACTGGCTCCCGATTATGATGCTCTGGATGTTGCCAACACAATTGGGATCATCTAAAGCAAGTCCAGCTGGCTAATTCTAAATACAGAATTTCTCACCATTGAAAAAAGAGAAATATACATAAAACAGCACTTTATCATCTTATATTCCAATTTTAGCAATCTACCTAGTAATGTCCTTTGTAGCATTTTCCCCTCCAGTTTAGTATCAAGTATAGGGTCAGAAATTGCATTTAATGATCAGATCTCTTTAGCTCACTTTAATTTTTATTTAAATAAAAATTTTAGAAGGTTTTTGCCTTAGGGCATGTGCACTCATCTGAGAGAGAGAGAGATAGAGAGAGATAGAGAGACAGTGAGAGAGAAAGTGAGAAATCCCCCCCACGCACACCCAGGGTGGATGGCCACACCACAATCCCCTCTCCTCCATTCAGGATCTTGGGCACACGCACATGTGTCCAACGTGATTTTTAAGCCACTGGTTCTGGAACTTGAACCATGTTTGTCAATATGGGAGTCCAGCGATGTAACCACTACGCCATCTGCTGGTCCCTCTTTAGCCCCCTTTAATCTGAACCATTTCCACAGGCTTTCTTTGTCTTTTAAGATACTGATATATTTTAAGAATATATTTCCAATATTAAAGAAATAAAATATTTCTCATTTTTTGTTAATATTTCTCCATGATGGGACCAACAGTTAGTGTAATGGCTATGTCGCTTGACTCCCATGTAGTTGACCATGGTTCGAGTCCTAGACCTGATGGCTTAAACTCATGCTGGGTGTGTGTGTGCGTGCGTGCCCAAGATCCCGAGAGGTGAATGGAGGAGAAGGGATTGCGGCGTGGCCATCCCCCCTGCGGGGTGATTTCTCCCTTTCTGTCTCTCTGTCTCTCTCTGTCTTTCTGGCGACTGCACGTGCCCTATAGCCAAAAACTCTCCAAGAAAAAAAATTTCTCCATGTGGTAAAGTATACATAATATGTCTCCACTTAATATATACCGACTGTCTGCACTCTATGGTGGAAACAGAAAGATTAGAGGACCCCGAAACATTGAAAATGGCTATGGAAACAGTGTGGGAAGAGGGTGGGAGAAGGGGGGGAAGGGAGAAAAAAAGAGAGGAAAGCCATTTATGGGATGCAGAAATTGATTATCTATTGATGATAACGTGTTTTGTATCCTTACCTGGACTGGTGTGAAGTGTATTAATGTTGAGTAAATTCAATTCACAATCTAAAGGATGTATAGTGATTAAATGTATAAAGTAAATCAAAATTTAAAAAATACATGAAAAATTATGCACGTAACTTGTTAAGTATATTTTGAGATTCTTCAAGATATAAACACAAATAATGTGGATTATTTTTAATTGTTCAGAGGCCTATTTTTTAAAAATAATTATTTATTTAACTTTACTTATTTATTAATTTATTTTTGATTTGACCAGGGAGAGAGAGAAAGTAAAAAAAAAACAAACCCACCAGGTCTGGAACTTGAACTGTGGCTGGCCATGTGGGGGTGTCCAGCCCCTTAACCACACCACCCACTGGTCCCCCAGAGGCCTATTTTAACAGTGGTTCCTCCATTTATATAACTTCAGGTAAAGCAAGTAATATTAAAATAATAAAATTACCATTTCGGTTATTTTAAATTTTCTCTTTCTTTTTGTTTATTTATAAGCCATAAGGTGCTTGCCATGTAAGATCTGGCTCCTTTAATCACCAGGCCATGGGACTAGTCCTAGTCATTTTTTTAAAGAGGTTTTTGCTATAGGGCACGTGCATTTGCCAGAGAAAGACAGAGAGACAGAAAATACGAAATCACCCCCTGTGGGATGCCCACATTGCAATCCCTTCTCCTCCATTCTCCTCTTGGCATTTTGGGCATGTACACACATGTGCCCAGCATGAGTTTTAAGCTGCTGGGTCTGGGACTCAAACCGTGGTCAAGTATGTGGGAGTCCAGTGATGTTACCATTATGCCATCTGCTGATCCCTTTAAGTGTACAGTCAGTGGCATTAAGTACATTCGCACTGCTGTGTAACCACCACCACCATCTATTTCCAGAACTATTCCATCCTCTCCAACTGAAACTCTGCACCTATTAAACAATAATTCCCCAATTCCCTCCCACCTCAGACCCTGGTAACCACCATTCTCCTTTTTTTTCTTCATGAATTTGACTATTTTAAATGGAATCATACAATATCAATCATTTTGTGTGTGACTTATTTCACTTAATATGATGTCTTCAAGGTTAATCCACGTTGTAACACATGTCAGAATTTCCTTTTTTTTTGAAGAGGTTTTCGCCATAGGGAGCGTGCGCTCACCAGACAGACAGAGAGAGACATAGAGACAGAAAGCGAGAAATCACCCCCCACGGGGGATGGTCACACCGCAATCCCTTCTCCTCCATTCTCCTCTCGGGATCTTGGGCACGCACGCACACGCGCCTGGCGTGAGTTTTAAGCCACCGGGTCCGGGACTTGAACCGCGGTTGACTACGTGGGAGTCCAGCGACATAGCCATTATGCTAACTACTGGTTCCCAGAATTTCCTTTCTGTTTATGGCTGAATAATTCCATCATATGTGTAGAAGTTTATGTATTTTTGATTGGAATTGTCTAATAGATGATGTTGTGTCCTTCTCAGGGCATCATATCTATCATCGATGATGTTAAATTAAAAAAAAAAGTTTAATTTAATTTATTCATTCACTTATTTTTTAAATTTGACCAGAGAGAAACCACACACACACACACACACGCAGAGAGAGAGAGAGAGAGAGAGAGAGAGAGAAAGTGAGAAAGCAAGCCATCAGGTCTGAGACTCTAACTGTGGTCAGCCATGTGGGGGTGTTCAGCATCTTAACTGCCATGCCACCTGCTGGTCCCGATGTTAATTTTTTTTAAAAGTTCATTTGTGTATTTATTGAGACACAGAGAAAGGGAAACAGAGAAAGGGAGAGGTACCCTGACAGAATCTCATCACATGGTGAGCCCCACTTCCCCAGCCTTTTAACTAGCCAAGATCATAGGCTCACCCATGGGCATGCCCAGTAAGTTCAGGTTGACCTAGGATCTGAACCTGGGGCATCCCATATGGCTCTAGTATTACATAGTAGTATCCTATCACTTGTGCCACTGTGGTTGGGCCAGTGGTGTTAATTTTGATCATGTGGTCAAGAGGCTATCAGGTTTCTCTGCTATATAATTACTCTTGTTCTCTCCCTTGGAAATAACAAGCAATTCTGTGGGGAAGATATCTTAAAACAATGCAAATATCCTTTTCCTTATAATAAAATTCTCAGGGTCAGCAGATGGCATAGCAGTTATATTGCTTGACTTCCACACGAGACTGACCGTAGGTTGAGTCCCAGACCCAGTGGTTTGAAAATCACTCAGGGTGTCTGTGTATGCATGCCCAAGATCTTGGAAAAAGAATGGAGGAGAAGGGATTGCAACATGGCCATCCCCTGGGGTGGTGATTTCTTACTTTCCCTCTCACTGTCTCTGTCTCTTCCTCTCTCCCCATGACTGCATGTGTCCTAAGGCAAAAATCTCCAAAAATAAATAGACAAACAAAATAATAAAATTCCCCCTGGATTTGGTATCATTTGATGATTCTTGTCTGATCCATTTTTTACTTATTTTCTATTTTTTTAAAAGAGAGATTTTTGCTATAGGGCATGTAGACAGACAGACAGACAGAAAGGAAGTGAGAAATCACCCCCCAAGGGGTTAGCCATGCGGCAATCCTTCATTCTCTTCTCAGAATTTTGGGCATGCACACATACACACACACACACACACACACACACACAAGCACCCAGCACGTTTGAAGCTTCTGGGTCTAGGACTTCAAACCACAGTCGACCATTTGGGAGTCCAGCGACATAAACATTATGCCATCTGCTGGTCCCGATCCAATTTTTACTGAGGTATTTACAAAACACTGATTTTCCTACTCTAGAATTCTGTCTCCAGTTGTCAGTTGGCACTTCACATTCTACTTTAAGTAAGAACTACCCCTCTTCCCTATTGATTGTTAGTATGGACTCACAAATTTCTACTTTTTCAGTCCTTTATAATTCATCACTGTTTTTAATTATTTTGGTGCTCAAATATTCCCAGATTTGGCTAATGGGAGGCTCCTTCCAGTAGATCCTGCATATTTATGACATGCCACCATTGATTTTAAAACATTTCCTGACTTTGTGGCATACAAAGATGTTCTAGGCTTATCTTGTCCTTACATTGTCTCAGGAATAGAAAATAGCAAATACATCCTTCTCAAGCATGTTTTTCCCTTTCTTTTTTTTGGAGAGGTTTTTCACTGTAGGGTGCGTGCGCTCGCCAGAAAGACAGAGACAGAGAGACAGAAAGCGAGAAATCACCCCCCGCCCAGGGGGGATGGCCACACCGCAATCCCTTCTCCTCCATTCTCTCGGGATCTTGGGCACACACGCACATGCGCCTGGCGTGGGTTTTAAGCCACCGGGTCCAGGATGCGAACCGAGGTCGACTATGTGGGAGTCCAGTGACATAGCCATTAGGCTAACTGCTGGTTCCCAAGCCTGGGATCCTTTTAAGGAGTAAAAAGTACTGGGGACCAAGATCTGAGCATTAGATGTGCACACATTCTTACTGGGTTGTATTTGTCTCTTGACCCTTTCGATAGACAGAGCTAAGAAACTTATGCCACGTGTACACATATCTGTCCATGTCCACACACATACATATATATGCACATGACGACATAAACTTGCATATACACACATATGGATATATTTCAGAAATTGTGAGTTCACAGCAATATTTCCTTTTTTTAAAAAAAGGTTTTTGCCACAGGGCATGCGCATTCCCCAGAGAGGGACAGACAGAGGACAGTGAGAGGGAAAGTGAGAAATCAGCCCCTAGGGGGATTGGCCATGCTACAATCTCTTTTCTTCTATTCTCCTCCT
Organism: Tupaia belangeri chinensis; assembly: GCF_000334495.1. Taxonomy (NCBI): domain Eukaryota; kingdom Metazoa; phylum Chordata; class Mammalia; order Scandentia; family Tupaiidae; genus Tupaia; species Tupaia belangeri. Next base: position 132,860 of record NW_006203417.1, on the reverse strand, counting down.
CGGATTTTGGGCACGCATACACACACACACACACACACTCATGATGCTGGCGGCTGGAAATTCCAAAGGCATAGAATTTGCATCGGGCTAGCCTATGTCAGGACCTGGCTGACAAAAGCAGAAAGGATGGTGAGTGCATGCGGAGAGAGAGGGGCCAATATTTTCCTTTGATAACAATCCACTCCTGCAAGAACTAATCCTTTCTCATGAGAGTTAGAGCTCAATAGTTCTTGCAAAACAGAATTAATCCATTCATGAGAGCGATGCCGCCAGGATCCAATCACACCCAGGCCCCGCTTTCCAACGCTATCACTCTGGGGATCAGATTCTAAAACATGAAACTTTGAGGGGACAAACCATTGCTCAAACCATAGCTTGGTCCCTTCTTTCACGGTGAGAACCCTGAGCTCATTCACATCAGCATGTTTACTCATCCGTTCAATCCTGTGATGCTTCTGAAATAGCTTCAGAATTGTTCTGCCCGTACGACTCCCCAAACCAAACCTATTAAAGAGAATCCAAGAGTTGTTTGCAGTTCTGATTGCTTCATAACCCCACCTCACCTGGGACTGGGGGTTCACAAGTTACTTGGATTCGTACCTTCTCCATCTCCATCCATCCCTGCTTTAAATGAAGTTATGGCATTCTTTGAAAGAAAATGGAGTGTTTTTTTCTTCAGTTTAATTTTTTCCCTTCCCATTGTTATTGCTTAATCTTTTTGTTTTGTTTTGTTTTAATTACCTTTTTTTTTTTTTTTTTTTTTTTGCTATAGGGCATGTGCGCTTGCCAGAGAGACAGAGACAGAAAGTGAGAAATAGAGAAATCATTTCTTGGGGGGATAGACACACCACAATCCCTTCTCTTCCATTCTTCTCCTGGGATTTTGGGCATGCATGCACACACACTTGGCGTGAGTTTTAAGCCATTGAATCCAGGACTTGAACTGCAATCAGCTAAGTGGGAATCTGATGCCTTAACCACTACGCCACCTGCTGACCCCACTTAATCTTATTTATGATCACGTTGAATATTAATATGCGTGTAGAAGTCAAAAGTATCCAATAATGTAAACTTAGAAGCGTCGCTCCTTCCCGTATCCTTTCTGTACTCTCTCTCTTCAATCCTTCACTTTCTTGTCATAATCAACCTTGTAGTTTTCTGGTGTGTTTGACCCACGTTTCTTCTTTTAAAGATAAGCAGATACATGGCTATTTTCTTATTTTTCTTTCTTTCTTGAACAAATGGGAGATGACTACATACACTCTTTTTCACTTTGCTTCTTTAATAGGAGTATTTTTTTTCTTTTTTTTTTTTTTTTGAGAGGCTTTTTTTTTTTTTTTGAGAGGTTTTTGCTATAAGGCGCATGCACTCGCCAAACAGACAGAGCGAGACAGAGAGATAGAAAGTGAGAAATTACTCCCCGGGGGTATGGCCACGCTGCAATCCCCTCTCCTCCATTCTCCTCTCAGGATCTTGGGCACACATGCACACGCGCCTGGCCTGAGTTTTAAGCTACCAGGCTCGGGACTCGAACCGTGGTCAACTACATAGGAGTCCAGTGACATAGCCATTATGCTAACTGCTAGTCCTGAATAGGAGTATTTTCAACATCTACCAGGATCAGGACTACAGTGAGATGAGAGACACATTCTGGTCACAAAATTTAAGGCGTCTCTACTGAGTTCTGCCTAGAGGAGTATGATAGGTGAATAAGAGTATATCTAGCAAAGAAGAGAGATGAAAGGCATTTGAGACAAAAGGGAACAGTATGTGTGAAGGCAAGGAAGCATGAAGGAACATTGTTAATAGCTTACTGTAACTAAAGTAGGGGACGTTTTTCAGAGAGTTCCTGGAGAGGAGGCTGATAAAGTAGAGGGAGACCAGGAGACCAATCGTCTTTAGTCTTAAGAGCCTGGGTTTTAACCAACAGGCAGTAATAAGCCCTACAAGATTTTTTTCACACCCTTGCTGGCATTATTCACTCAGTCAATGAGTTCCATCAACTCCACACTTCTACAATGGCTCCTCTTGCTCCTCTTGAAGTTTTTTCACTTTTCTTTTTCTTTTTTTTGGAGAGGTGTTTTTTTTTTTTTTTTCTTGAGG
>NW_006203417.1:129027-130695 GCF_000334495.1 Tupaia belangeri chinensis | reverse complement strand
GGATGGCCACGCCTCAATCCCTTCTCCTCCATTCTCCTCTTGGGATCTTGGGCATGCACGCACATGCGCCCGGCGTGAGTTTAAGCCACCATATCCGGGATGCGAACTGCTGTCGACTACATGGGAGTCCAGCGACATAGCCATTACGCTACCTGATGGTCCCTTTTTATTTTTTTTTTTTTATTTCTAGAGAGATTTTTGCTATAGGGCACTTTCACTTTGTGGAGAGACAGAGAGAGACAGATAGGAAGCGAGAAATCACCCCCTTGAGTGGATGGCCCCAGCCCAAATCCCCTTCTCCTCCATTCTCCTCTCAGGATTTGGGCATGCATGCACACGCGCCTGGTGTGAGTTTGAAGCTGTTGGGTCCAGGATTCAAACTGTGGTTGACCATGTGGGAGGCCAGCAATGTATCCCCTACACCATCCTGTGGTCCTAGGGCTATGTAAGCAGAAAACACTTACATGAAACAAAAGTCTGTAAGTTTACAAGCAAATTCATAGAGACTTTACCTTAATTGATAGTAAATATTAAGTCAAGCAAGATGCACTTCCCTAGAGAATTAATCTTTTGATAGGTCTGTTAGAAAATGCTCTATTGTGAAATGTAAAATACATCCCTTTGCCTTCTTTACAAGTTTTGCATAATTTTTCTTACCATCATGTAAGAACACGGCAAAGGGTGTGGCCTTACGTTGCTGGAATTAAAAATCATTAAGCTGTCAGGAGACTGCTCTCTCCCATGCTGTCAGATATCATCTGGAAACCAGATCCATCAACTTTTGTCATTAGCCTCTCTCTCCATAGGGTTTAAATATGTCTCTGAGGCTAGGCAGGAAAATCAATACCCAAGAAAAATAAGGTACCATCTTCTTTATTTTCATCTCTCCCCAGGTGCCCATTCAAACCCCCTTTTCACAGGTGCCCTGTGCAATTTGATACGATGCAAATAAGTATCTTTGAGTCGACTGCCTAACCAAGTCATGACATGTCCAGGCATGGTTGAATTCCAACCATGGGAACAATTAACACAAACTGGGAGACTCACAATAGTCATCTTCTTAGATGATTACTGTCATTCCAAGAGGTCATGCAGGATGTCACATAGCTGGCTTGGGAATAATGCATGGCCATTGCCAAGTCCAAAGGCAGCGCCCACTACCCATACTGCCCTACTGGAGACTAAAATGACATCTTGATTTATGACTCTCCCTAATTTGGATCAGGTTGCTGATTCTCATGAACTCTGGATTTGAGAGTACCTGAACCCCACTGAGACAAACCAGTGAGTCAGAGGCAAGCAGGCATGGATAATAATTCTGTACCATCCTCTTTGTTTAGAGTCTGGTAGTCCTAGTATATCTTGACCATCTTTTTTAATTTTTTTAAATGAAAATAAAAAAGTTATCCATTTCCTCCATGAGAAAGAGACAGAGAGACACCTTCAACATGCCATGATCCAACCTAAGTTCTAGCCAGCCCTGAATGATCACACTGCGATCCCATCTCCTCCATCTCTTTCTTCTTTTGGTAATCTGGGCACCCATGCACATGTGTCCCACGTGTTTATCAAGTCACTGGGTTTAGGACTTGAACCATACTGTTGGCCATGAGGGATCCAGCAAGCTTTATCTACCAGGTCATGAGCTGGCCTGGCCCAGTCTTTTTT
>NW_006203417.1:127605-129002 GCF_000334495.1 Tupaia belangeri chinensis | reverse complement strand
CTCGCCAGACAGACAGAGACAGACAGAGAGACAGAAAGTGAGAAATCATTCCCCAGGGGGGACGGCCACACCGCAATCCCTTCTCCTCCATACTCCTCTCAGGATCTTGGGCACACACGCACACGCGCCTGGTGTGAGTTTTAAGCCACCAGGTCCGGGACTCGAACCGCAGTCAACTACATGGGAGTCCAATGACATAGCCATTAGGCTAACTGCTTGCCCCTAAAATGAGAAATCTTTATAGCAGGGTAAAATAAAAGTACAAGGGGCTGGCAGGTATTGTTGTGGTTATGGGTGCTGGACTTCCAAATGACTGACCATGGTTCAAGTTCCAGACCTGGTGGCTTGCTCTCTCACATTCCCTCTCTCTCTCTCCCTCTCTGTCCCTCTCTGGTGAAATTTAAATAAATAAATAAATAAGATTAGATAATTATAAAAAAAATTAAAGTGCAGAACAGTGCAAAATGAAAGTGTTGTATAAAGCAAGGTAAAATGAAAGTACACTCCTGAGAGGTAGGAGTGGGCAGGTCGGAAGGTTTCTGTGTTCTGTGCTTTTATTGTGTATCCATGGAGCACCTTCCCTGTTTACCCACTTCTCAGTGGATTTTTCCTTCTCTCTTCCTTTCCTTTTCCACTCCCATTCCTGGCACCTCCCCTCTCACTTCTGCATATGCCCTGTTGAGCCTTATTATATAGTAGTTTCCCATAAGTACCTTAGCAAAACCCAAGGTGGGGGCAAAAACTGCAATGTAAATGATATGTTAATAAGCTAAAGGTCACGGGAGGACAACTGAGCTCAGCACTAAGCATGCTCCAATTTATGTGAAGTCCCCTGTGCCGTCCCCTATCTTGAGCAGTAGGATGTTCTGGACCACAAGAGTGGGCTGGGGCCTTTCCCGAGGGCAGTGCCAGCAGACCTCCAGATCCTCTCCTCACTGCTCATGTCTAACTACCTACCCTGAGACCATAACAACCACATTTCTACGCATGAGTTCTTTTGGGGACACATTCAAACCACAATAACAGGCAAAGTCTGTTTCACAGAAGCCAGGTGCAAGTTCCAATTGTCCTCTGAAAGGGCCATGGAAGGATGCATTTTCTTTTGGCAGGGAGGGGTGGCGGCAATAAAACCAGGTGCAGATTGTTAATCTATTATTGAAAACAAATGCTCTGGTGTACAGAATACCAAAAGGACGCTTGCAGCTCAACAATAAAAAAGGCAACTAACCCAGTTTAAAAACAGCCAAGCATTCGCAATGACACTTTTCCAAAGATGATCTGCAAATATAAAAACAAGAAAAGATGGTCAACATCATTAGTCATTAAGGAAATGCAAAACCCAAAACCACAATAAGTTACCACTTCAAACCACTAGGATGAATATATATATATTCATA
>NW_006203417.1:122271-127417 GCF_000334495.1 Tupaia belangeri chinensis | reverse complement strand
CCTATAGCAAAAACCTCTCCAAAAAAAGAAATGTTCAAACAGAGGGGCCAGCAGGTAGTGTGGTAGTTGAGGGCTCTGGACTTCCACCTGGCCAACTGTGGTTCAAATCCTGGACCTGGTGGCTTGTTTTCTCACTTTCCCTCCCTCTCTCTGTGTCCCTCTCTGGTCAAATTAAAAAAATGTTAAATGAAATAATTCTTTTAAAAAATGTTCAAATAGAGTTTCCATAAAATCCATGAATTTCCTCCCTAGGTGTATAGCCAAGAAGAATAAAAACCTATTTTATCATTTTTATTTACCTAAGAACATAGATTCACATAAAAACTTGTAAATAAATCTTCATAGTGGCATTAATCATAATAGCCAAAACTTGGAAATAACCTAAATGCTCATGAACAGATGAATGAATAAACAAAATGTAGTATATCCATACCTGGAATATTATTCAGCAGTTAAAAAGGAATGAAGTGCTGATACCTGCTGCAACATGGATGGACTAAAGTGAAATAAGCCAGTCACAAAAGGCCACACTGTATGATTTTATTTACATTAAATGCCTACAATAGTAAAATCCCTAGTGACAAAGAGTAGATTACTGGTTGCCAGGGTATTGGGAGAAGGAAATTCAGGGATACAGGGTTTCTTTGGGGGGTGAGGAAAATATTTTGGGTAGGGGTTGCCATGGTAACCTAATACTGTGATACTGGAAATTCACGGAAAGGTGCATGGTGTCTCAAAGCCTCCCGGTAGCATTATTCAGGAAGACTGAGGCTAAAGACCTGTTAGTGCTGCCTCTCTCTCTCTCTCTCTCTCTGAAGTACATTTAAACACACACACACACACACACACACACACACACACACACACGTATGCTCCAAAGGTCCTCTGTGAAGTAATAGAGAGGTGAGTTTGATCTTTAGGTACTTCCGAGGAAAGAAAAAGAACAACTTTGAAGCAGGGTAAAACACACAGTATTTTTTTTTTCCTATTCTCTTCGATGGGAGAAAACACCCCTCCCACCTCACATTGCCAAGAGAATCCTGGCATGGGAGAAATAAACACCTCACATTGCCAAGAGAATCCTGGCATGATAGAATCCACAATTAAAAATAAATAACATAATGATAATATTGTAGTACAAAATTTTCTAAAACTTTTTAAAGCCATGTTACAAACCCACACTAATTATCAATACATATTTTGAAAACTTCGCTAGAAGGTATATTTGCTCACTGGAGAGACACAGAGATAACCAGTGAGCCTCCGGGCCCTGCCCACTCTTCAGTCCTCCCTGTGCCCTGTCATTCTCCCTGGGCCACCTCACTTCCCTGGCATGCCCCTCCCAGGCCTTCCTACTCCTCAGTCCCTCCCACGTCCTCTGTCATTCTCCCTGGGCCCGCATCCCTGACCTGAGCCTCCAGGCCCTGCTCATTCCTCAGTCCCTCCAGTTGCCCCCAGAGAACTGACACTGCAGGACTCAAGAAAGGACTAGGGGAGTGAGGACTTCATTATTATAATTTTTAAAAACTTTTTCTTATACATTCAATCACTATACATCACTTAGCTTGTAAAGTGAATTTTCCAACATGAATGCAGTAGTCCAGTGGAGGACTTCATTATTTTATGGGAAGAGAATACACATCCAAAGACAGAATGTGAAGGTGGGTGTGAGGGAATGACTCCTGAATTCAGGGAACAGCTTAAAGAAGGGAAGAGTTAGGGAACAGTTTCCTGAATGATGTGCTACTGCACATAGGTGTGCCTCTGGGTTCAGGGGTCCTGAGGTATTGAACTCCCCAGTCCTCATGATAGCCCCATAGGACTGGGTGCAGCAGAGCGCTCAGGCTGATCATTGCTGGCTGTGGCCTGTCTAGTTACCACAGCATACCTTAAATGATCCATATCCAGAGCTGGACAGGTGGTGCAGCAGTCACATGCTGCTCAAGGGCTGCTGTCACCAAGTGGAAGATCACAGATTCAGTTTCTGGGTCAACCTACACAAGCCAGGTGCACGTGCCTGTGGTCCTGGCTCGCTAGGATGGCGTGGGGGTAGAGAGTGGGGGAGGTTGTGGTGTGAGACCTATTGAAAGTGCTTGTCTTTTTCTTTCTGTTTCTCATGAAATAAATAATTTAAACAAGACCAGCAGTTGGCGAAATGGCTGTGTCACTGGACTCCCATGTAGCCAACCACAGTTCGAGTCCCGGACCTGGTGGCTTAAACTCATGCCAAGTGCTTAAACTCATGCCGGGCACGTGTGTATGCGTGCCCAAGATCCCAGGAAGAGTATGGAGGAGACAAGATTGCGGCATGGCCATCCTCTCTGGGGGGTGATTTCTCACCTTCTGTCTCTCTGTCTCTCTCTGTCTCTCTGGCAAGCACACGTGCCCTATAGCAAAAACCTCTCCAAAAAAAAGTACATCAATTAATTAATTAAAATTAAAATATTTAAGAAAAAGAGTCACTTATATGAGTACTATGAGAAAAAGACTGGGGAGGGGAAGCAGCAGGAGGCGTAGTGGTTAAGGTACAGGCTTCTTACATGGCTGACTGTGGTTCAAGTCCCAGACCAATGGCTTGAAATTCACACCGGGCACCTGTGCGTGTGCGTGCAAGAACCTGGGAAGAGAATGGAGCAGAAGGGATTATGGTGTGGCCATCCTCTCTGGGGGTGATTTCTCATTTTCCTTCTCACTGTCTCTCTCTGTGTCTCCAGTGACCACATACCCTATAGCAAAAATCTCTTAACAACAACAAAAAGTAAAAGAGAAAGACTGGGAAGCACAGAATTAGGAAATAAGGAGTGCCCAGGGTACCACTCTTGATCTTTAAAAATGAAATAAACTTTATTATTATTTTTTTTTTCATGAGCAAGAGGGAGACCATGAGATATAAATATCCCCAAGAGAGTCAAGTCATATTGCACTTCCCTTCCCCTAGCCCTCCAGCCTATCAGAATCTTTGGTGCATGAGTGCCTGGTGTGTTTCAGATCAACTTGGGATCCAAACCTGCAGCTGGCCATGTGGCTTCCAGCACTGCAGATCAGAGTGCTACTGCCTGGGCCACCAAGGCTGGGCCGCTTCTTATCTTTCCATTAGCCTGCTTTTGTACAGCTTTGAAATACTCACCTCATCTTAAGTGAAGACCTACTCTAGATCTTCCACAGCAGGTAAAGGACAAAAGGCAGACCAGGCAATTCAGACCACCAACCTCCTCTTTTTTTTTTTTTTTTGCTATAGGGTATGTGCACTTGCCAGAGACAGAGAGAGAAAGAGACAGAGAGAGAGAAATCATCCACCTAGGGAAGCTGGCCATGCAGCAACCCCTTCTCCTCCAGTCTAAATGTGCATGCCTAAAATCCCAAAAGGAGGGAGAGATGGAGGAGAAAGGATGGTGGTGTGACAATCTCCCATGGAGGGGGAGCACTTTCTCACTTTATGGCTGTTTCTTTCTGTCTTGCTCCTCTGGTGAACTCATGTGCTCTCTAGCAAATGAAAAAAGAAAATTGTGGGAACCAGCAGTTAGCGTAATGGCTATGTCGCTGGACTCCCACGTAGTCGACCACGGTTCGTGTCCCGGACCCGGTGGCTTAAAACTCACTCCGGGTGCGTGTGCGTGCGTGCCCAAGATCCCGAGAGGAGAATGGAGGAGAAGGGATTGCGGCGTGGCCATCCCCCCTGGGGGGTGATTTCTCACTTTCTATCTCTATGTCTCTGTCTGTCTGGGGGGCACACACGCCCTATAGCGAAAACCTCTCAAAAAAAAAAAAAGAAAATTGTTTGGTATTATTTACTAACTTGATGATATATATATTTTATTATTGAGCAATTCTGCGCTTAGATACAAATCCAACAGAAATACATGCTTATGTTACCCCAGGAATATATATACACATATATGTATATACAAACACACACACACACACACACATATAAACTGTCCCTCGAGAGTAGTGTACATAAATAAATAATGCCATATTCCATGAAATATTATTATTAATGAAGATGAATAAACTATAGATATAAGCAAAAACTTACAGTGTGGACAGCTGGGTCATTGATTCTTGCTTGGGCACCTATATGAGTAAGATTTATATTATGGCTTACAGAGGCAGAGACAAGGTTAAGGCCATGGTCTGAGGGCCCCTTTGAACTGTGCTTGGTGTTCGTATGGGGCTAAATTGTGTTTTGTATTGACCTATGTTTAAGCCAAGTGCTTGAGAAAGGGTAACCCATCATTTGCTGAAGTGGTATAGATTTAGGCTCTCTTTGAGCCTGGGGCTTGTGCCTAAAATGCTAAGCCCTGCTTATGCATACGGAATTAGACTCTGCCTCGTCCTTGGTTAAAGGCATGTTCTCTTGTATAGTCATAGTATGGATTTTGGATCCTGGTTGAGAAGGCATGTATAGGCACTTACATGTGTTAAGAGGTTGTATGGCTACAGGCCTGATATAAGCTGGGGCTGACTCTTGGCTTGCTGGATATTGTTGTCAATGTGGTTAGGGAGCTCTCTGAGAAGGCTGAAGGGGTTACTCTAGCACAGTGCATTGAACATGGAAAGTGTTCAATAAACTTTGATGTACTAAGTGAAATGTTGAATACAGTCGGATACGTATTTGTATGAACCCTGTTCTTGGTACGTGTTGTCTCTTAGTTTGCTAATTGGCGGTGTGGCCATGGTATAGGCCATGGTTCAGTTTAGACTTGCATTCTCGTGTGCTTACCTATGATTTTGGAATGACTGTGGTTTGACAGGTATCATGACATGAGTCTAGACTTCCTGGCCCAGTGCTGGCTTATTAGTGAGGCTTAAATGGTTTGGTGCCTTTCCTGAGTAGGGACTGTCCTTTCATAAGCAGCGGTATAGATACAGACCTTAATCTGGACAGGAGAAATGTTCAAGTAAGATTAGAGCTCACTTAAGCATCTGGAGGAGCTGCTTCATGCTATGTTGGATGTTTTCTAGTGAGTCTGCTGAATGACTGCAATGAGCGGAGCCCCTCTGCTGAGCTACACTGGATATGTAATGTGAGTGAAAAATAAACCTTTGTAGTTTAAGTCATTGAGTTTTTTTTTTTTTGAGAGGTTTTCGCTATAGGGCGCATGCTCTCGCCAGACAGAGAGAGACAGAGAGACAGAAAGCAAGA
>NW_006203417.1:118539-122068 GCF_000334495.1 Tupaia belangeri chinensis | reverse complement strand
CATGGTCGGCCATGTGGGAGTCCAGTGCCTTTAACCACCATGCCACCTGCCGGCCCCTTGAGTTTTTTTTTTTTTTTTTTTAAATTTACTATAAGGCATGTGTACTCACAGGGGAAAAAGATGGAGAGATAGAAAATGAAAGTGAGAAATCACCCCCCCAAGGGGAAGGGTCATGTCACAATCTCATCTCCTTCACTCTCCTCTCTGGATTTTGGGTACACATGCACACACGCCTGGTGTATTTTTTAAAGAGATTTTTGCTTGCCAGAGAAACATAAAGTGAGAAATCACACCAGGGGGATGGCCACACTGCAATTTCTTCTCCTTCATACTCCTCCTGGGATCATGGGCATGCATGCACACATGCCCGGCGTGAGTCTTCAAACCACTGGATCCGGGACCCAAACTGCATTCAGCCATGTGGGAGTACAGTGACATAACTGCTATGCCATCTGCTGGCCCCATGCCTGGCATGCTTGTTTTTTTAGAGAGAGATTTTTGGCCTAGGGCATGTGTGCTCACTGGAGAAACAGAGAGAGACGGAGAGACAGAAAGTGAGAAATTACAGGGGTGGGGGAGTAGCCATGCCACAATCCTCTCTCCTCCACTCTCCTCTCAGGATTTTGGGCATGCACACACATGCATCTAGCATGAATTTAAGCCAACAGGTCCAGGACTTAATCGTGGTCGACTACATGGGAGTCTAGCAATGTAAGCATTATGCCATCTGCTGGTCCCTGCCTGGCATGTTTTTAAAACTGCCCAGTCCAGGACTTGAACCACACTGCTGACCAAACTTGCTGACTCCTGAGATTTTTTTTTTTAAACCTCAAAATAACCTAGTCTACCCTGGCTGACACACCAATTCTCACTATATAAGATAGTCCACGTTCAAAAGTAGTCCCATAGGAGATGTCCCCCGCAAAGGTTAGGGACTGAGTGCAAAACTGTAGCCCTGAGCGAGTGCAGTCCGTCACAAAACAAATGCCCGGAGCAAAGTCCATATGCATTGCACCACTTCGCCTAGTTAAAGATCAGCTTATGGGCTCTCGCTACAGCGCATTCTCATATTACCACTTAGCTTACTGCCAAATAGCCATCAATAAAACCAGTGCCTATATCCATGTCATAGGTTAGCAAAGCATGGCAACATGTGATTTGGGATTTGTATATACTAAACCCTGAAAGGCACATCCTCATGCAAAATAGCTGTCTAAAATAATAATAATAATGCTAAAGAGCTTTCAAGTACAGACTGCATCAGATGTAGTGCATGGTAGGACTAATATAGGCTTTAGTTTTGCTTTGCTAATATAGTTATTATCTTCTGATTTGCCGACTAATGGCATGCTTATAGTCCGTGGTCTATAAAGATCCTGTTGCAGAGCCCACTGAGGTATATCTGCATGGATATCCATGCAGACCATTTGTGGGGTTGCTGTTTTTGTTTTGACGGGGCGTGGGTATCAGATTTTGTGCACATCTGTCTGAAGGAGGTGCTGCATGGCCATATTCTTGGCGGAAACCGTCTCATATTTGCTGAGCAGCGGGGATCACTAGCTCAAATGCCTTCAGGTAAATGAACTAATAATGTAGGCTGAGTATTTACACATTTTACTGTGAAGGATTAGTAATCACTTTCGTAAAGAAATCAGCTCTCGGCTTTTTCCTGAAACACTTACACCTTATGGAAACGTGACTTCGGAAAATGTTCTGTAACATGAGAGAAAAATAAACAGTGTAAGTACAACTAACGGTAACTAACTCTAGGGAGCTGTGTTGAGAATGAAAAGGAGTAAAGCAGCTGCGATTCTGTTCTTCCTATATAGGAAGGCAGCCTTGTGTTGCTGGATCTTCCAATTCTCCAGAGTCACTTGAAAAAATTTAGATTAGGAGGCTAGGAGGTAGTGCAGGCATAAAACATAGCTCTGTGAGGCTGACTCATGTGGGAAGGTTCCAGGTTCATGTTTGGAGACCTCCCTGAGTACGCTGGGTGTGCGTGTGCCATGATCCAGGGCTGGCTGAAGCCTGGGCTAGATCACTGCGTCAAGACCTTGTTGGCCGGTCTGGCTCTGAGATCCAGCGGTAATGAGCTGCTCGGGAAGCTGGATCCCACATGGCAACTGTGGTTCAAATCTCTGTCCCGGTCAGATCAAAACACTCTGAGCGTATGCACAAGTGCCCAAGAGCTGAAGGGCTAGAGGACTGGAGGAAGGAGATCACAGTGTGACCAGATCCTGCGGAGGGTGCTCCTCTCTCTCTCTCTCTCTCTCTCATTCTCGCATGTACATATACACATTCATGAATAAAGAAAAAATATTTTTATTGTTTCTTCTTTTCTTTTTTCTTTGAGAAGTTTTTGTTATAGGGCGCATGCGCTCTCCAGAAAGACAGAGAGAGACAGGGAGACAGAAAGCGAGAAGTCGCCTCCCAGGGGGGATGGCCACGCAGCAATCCCTTCTCCTTCATTCTCCTCTCGGGATATTGGGCACGCACGCACACGTGCCCGGCGTGAGTTTAAGCCACCAGGTCCAGGACGCGGTCGACTACGTGGAATCCAGCAACATAGCCATTACACTAACTGCTGGTCCAAAAAAATCTCTTTAAAAAGGAAAAAGAATCCTAGGGCCAGCAAATGGCAAAGTGGTTACCACTGGAGTCCCACATGGCTGATTGTGGTTCAAGTCCCGGACCCAGTGGCTTGAAAATCACACTGGGCACGTGTGTGTGTGTGTGTGTGTGTGTGTGTGTATGTGTGTCTAAGATCCCAGGAAAAAAATGGAGGAGAAGAGATTGCAGTGTTGCCATCCCCCATTTTCCTTCTCTGGTGAGTGTACACGTCATTAGGCAAAAACCTCTAAAAACAAATAAGCAAACAAACAAGCAAAAGAAAAACAAAGAGGATCCATAGCACATTAACCAATACCAAATAGATTCATTCCAGAAATATGAGAGATGTTTCAGTATGTTAAACAATATTGATACTATAAGATTTATTATATTAATAAATGAAAAGCAGAAAACCATATGAACCTCTTGATACATGCCAAAGAGACATCTGAGAGAATCTAATGTTTGTTTATGATAATATTTTTAAAGTTTATTTATTTCTTTCATGAGAGGAGGACAAAATCAAGTCCTCTCAACAGGGTCTCTTGCCATGATCCCCCTCTACCCTTCCCAGCCAGGCAGCACCATGGGCACCTGCCGTGTACGGGTAGATCTGAGGAAACACACTGGCAGTCCCTCCGCGTAACCACAGCAGGGTCCTACCACTGCACCACCAACCCAGCCTGATCCTATTTTTTAAAACCTTAATAAAACAGTGACGGATGGATGTTGCCTTAACATGATAAAAACAAAACAAAACAAATAAACAAACAAAAAACCTCCAACAAAAAGAGCCAGCATCGTCCTTTTTATGTATTTTTTTTTCTGAACCACTTCCTGTCTCCTATTCTATGGTTCAAAGTAGCAAGCCCTTAGGCAAACAATGACGATTTAGAGTTAAAAAAACAAAAAACACCTT
>NW_006203417.1:115342-118355 GCF_000334495.1 Tupaia belangeri chinensis | reverse complement strand
AGGTACAGTGTTTTTCTGTGGGCTGGGAACGTGAGCGTGCAGCCATTAGATTACAAAACATAGATCAAGAGATGTTATGTAATAAATGGCCTGGGCTAGTTGCAGTGTGTGTGTGTGTGTGTGTGTGTGTGTGTGTGTGTGTGTGTGTGCATGCGTGTGTGTATGAGAGAGAGAGAGAAAGAGCGAGAGCGAGCATGCGTGCTTGAATGAGAATTCTAGTACGGAGCCTACATGAAACATTTAGAAAATACCATAAGGAGGGCTGGCCCTATAGAACAGAGGTTAAACACTGTGTGTAGAAAGCCAAATCCCTCATGCCTAACCACAGTTCAAAACCGGGCCCGGTGGTTTGAAAAACACACTGGGAGGAACCAGCAGTTAGCGTAATGGCTATGTCGCTGGACTCCCATGTAGTAGACCGCGGTTCACGTCCCGGACCCGGTGGCTTAAAACTCACGCCGGGAGCGTGTGCGTGCGTGCCCAGGATCCCGAGAGGAGAGTGGAGGAGAAGGGATTGCGGCGTGACCATCCCCCCTGGGGGGGTGATTTCTCGCTTTCTGTCTCTATGTGTCTCTGTCTATCTGGCGAGCGCACGCGCCCTATAGTGAAAACCTCTCCAAAAAAAAAAAAAAAGAAAAAGGAAAACACACTGGGCACCTGTGCATATGTGCCCCAAATCCTGACAGGATGGAGAAATGGAAGAAAAAGGATTGCAATGTGACTGAGCCACATTGGGGAATGCTTTCACTCTTTCTATTTCTGGCCAGTGAATGAGTACTCTGGCAATAAAGAGATAAAAGGAAAAAAGAGAGAGAAAGGAAATACAAGGGTCGGAGCACAAGGACTCTTATGTAAAGCCATCAATGAGAATATTCTGAAACAACTAAGGGTCTTAGATCTTAGTCCCCATTTTCCTTACCTAAGTTTCTGCTGTTTGGTTTGCTAATTTAAATGACACGCTTTAACTCCCTTCTTCAGCCTGTACAACAATCGCTGAGCTTGTTTTATGTTTCTTCTTTGCTCCCATTTTTAGTTATATTTCTTTCTTTCTTTCTTTCTTTCTTTTTAAGAGAGATTTTTGCTATAGGGTAAGTGTGCTTGCCAGAGAGACAGAAAGCAAGAAATCACTCCCCCCGCCACACACACACACACACACACACACCACTCCAGGGGATGGCCTGGAGGTCCAGGATTTGAACTGCAGTTGGCCATGTAGGAGTCCAGTGACAAAACCACTACACCACTTGCTGGCCCCTACTTGTATTTCTACTTTGAATAGTCTTCAACCTTTACCCTTATATTTGTTTTAGTCTTAGATTTAGAATTAAACATTTTCAATTCTCAGTATCAATGATTTTGCCAGAAATTTTCAAGCATCTCTTGGATAAAACTTGACTCCTAATAGAAGTCTCAGAAAGGGTTCAATGAATACAAATTTTTTTGACTTCTTGAAAGCTTAAAACTGAAATCTTTGGCTCATACATTTTTTACTTGAGTTTCTTTAAAATGTTTCTCCAGGGCCCAGCAGGTAGCATGATGGTTAAAGCACTGGACTCCCACATAGCTGGCTGTCCCAGACCCAGTGGATTGAAAATCATGCCAGGTGTGTGTGTTTGAGTGCCCAAAATCTGGAGAGGAGAATAGAGCTGAAGGTATAGCAGTGCCACTATCCCTCTGGGGGGGGGGTGATTTCTCACTTTCCTCTTTCCTTCTTTCTCGGTCTTTCCAGAAAAGTGTACATACCTTATGGCAAAAACCTGGGGAAAAAAAATCCATTGTTATCTTCCTTTCTTTTATTTTTTTCTTATTTTTTAATTAATTTACATTCACTCACTGAGCATTGTCCCAGCATACAAAACGTGATTTCCCATCCAGAATATGCTGCATGGTAGCTTAATCATACATGTTACCATCAATAATTTTCCATTTCTAGTTTCATACATATATATGTATATATATTTTCCCCCTATTTCTCACCCTCTGCCATTTCCTACCCTCCTCCCACATTATCTCAGGTGTCCACAGTTGTTTTCCATTCCTTTCCCCCCCACATTTCATTGAGTCACAAAATTTCTTAAATAATCCAAAGACTTTCAATAGCAAGCTCTGCTGATATATACATATCTATGAATACATGTCTGACTTAAGGCATGAAACTCTGAGTAGAATGAATATATCTTACTTTCTAAAACTCTGTTAACTAGTTTGGTACCACCTGAATTTCTTTTCTTGTAGGCTGTTTTGTTTTGTTTAGTGTGTATGTATGTGTGTCTGTAGATCCAAGGGTGTCTTTATTTTTATTTTATTTTATTTTTTGCCATAGGGTGTGTGAACTCACTGGGGACAGACAGAGATGGTGAGAGGAAAAGTGAGAAATTCTCCCCATGGGGTTGACCACGTTGCATGCTCTTCTCCATTCTCCTCCTGGGATTTTGGGCATCCACGCACACATGCCCAGCATGATTCTCAAGTCAGCAGGTCTGGGACTTGAACTGCAGTCAGGCATATGGCAGTCCAGCACCTTAACCATCATGCCACTCACTGGCCCTGTTTTTTTTTTTTTTTTTTTCCCTAAGGGATTCTAGATTTACTATATCTATCAGTTTTCTCTTCACCCCTTTATTTAGGTTCTTTGAGCGATTTTAAAGTCCCATTCTTTGTTTTCTTTACTGTGGTTTTTCAACCATATTCATTTTTCCCTTGGGCATCTTGCAATGCACGAGAGAGAAACATCTTTGTCATGTTACATTCTCATTTTCCCAGTCTTCCAGCTTCTGAATATCCTGGGCACCTGTGTGTGTGCCCAGCATTTCTTGAGACTGACCTGGAATCTGAACCTGTAGAAGCTATATGGCTTCCAACCTTGCAAGTATTCTTTCTTTTCTGCAATTGTTTCTTTAATTAAACTTAATTTGTGTTTTTCTCTGCTTTGTGTGTGTGTGTGTTTTTCATTATTATTACAGGGTAGCTATTTTTATCAGCTGAAAAGTTTTGATTCTTTCTCCCCCCCCCC
>NW_006203417.1:113213-115284 GCF_000334495.1 Tupaia belangeri chinensis | reverse complement strand
CCCCACCCGCCATAGTAGCTTTGTGCAGATGTTAGGTTGTTTTTTCTAATCATTATAAAGTGTCCTGAATTTTTCTGGTTCAGCAATAATAGTTGAGCTTACATGGAGAAAGGGATTTGGATGCCTGATTTGGTTTATTGGTTCAAGAGTGCCCTCTTCTGTTGATACAATAAAGTACAGTTTCTTTAATAAGTGATGCTTTGGGAGGAGGAATCATTTGATCTGATTCTGTGACACCGTTCCTTCAATGGATACTGTTCCTTGTCTTCTTTCCTTGCAAGACCACTCACTGCCTCTTGTCCTGTGCATTTTTTAGGCCCTTTCCTCTGGAGTGTTAGTGTTGTAACCATCAAGTCTCAACGGTGCTCTTAGTATTCACTTAGTCAGGGTGGGACTTTCGCCTTCCAAGTGTAAACTCTATGTGGTATTGCCATATTTTACTGCTGCCAGCCCCTGCAGAAGTCCCTTTTCTTCCCCACACAGCCTTCCTGATATTTCATGCAAATGGAATCATTAAATACGTGGTCCTTTTTGACTTACTTCTTCACTTAGCATACTTTCTTCAAGGTTAGTCCATGTTGTAGCATGGCTCAGTACTTCACTCTTTTTTATGGCTGAATAATATCCCATTGAATGATGTACACATGTTGCTTATCCACTCAGCAGTTGCTAAACATGTAGCTTGTTCTCACTTTTTGGCTGTTATGAGTAATGCTGCTATGAAGATTTGTTTACAAGGTTTTGTGTGAACCAATCTTTTCATTCCTCTTGGGTATCTATCTAAGAGTGGAATTACTGGGTCTTATGGGAAATCTATGTTTAGCATTTTGAGAAATGGCCAAATTGTTTTTCAAAGTAGCTGTATAATCTCACATTTTCATCAGCAATGTATGAGAGTTCACATTTCTCCACATTTTCTACAACACTTGTTGTCTGTGTTTCTTGTTTGTTTTTCAAAAATCACCATCCTAGTGGGTGTGAAGTGCTCTTATTTTAGTTTGGGTTTGTAGTTCTCTACTGATTAGTGATGCTGAACATCTTTTCATGTTCTTATTGGTCATTCATATATATTCTATGGAGAAATGCCAATTCAAGCTCTTTCTCATTTTTAAATTTGGATATGTCTTCTTATTGTTGAGTTTTAAGAGTCTTCATGCATTTTGAATACAAGTCCCTCATCAGACACATGATTTGCAAATATTTCTCTCATTCTATGGGCTGTTTTTCATTTGCTTCAGTATTTCATCTGTTTCTCCAGCTGGAAGACAGCCTATTGTGGGACTTCTCCATCTTGTGATTATGTGAGATATCTTAAATAAATTCCTTTTTTGTTTTTAAGAGAGATTTTCACTGTAGGGTGTGTGCACTTGCCAGAGACAGAGAGACAGAAATTGAGAAATCATCCCCGAGAGGGGATGGCCACACTTAAATCCCTTCTCCTTCATTCTCCTCTTGGAATCTTGGGCATGCACACACATGTGCCTAGCATGAGTTTTAAGTCACCAGGTCCAGGGTTCAAAGCACAGACAACTATGTGGGAGTCCAGTGATGTAACTACTACACCACTACACCTAGTGGGATTTCAGTCCCACCTTTGGGACTGAAATCACATGGCCAGCCATATGGGATCCAGCTGTCTTAACCACCATGTCACAGGCTGGCCCTGGGCTTCTTAAATTAGTAATTGTTTTATTTTCTCTGTTCTTTTGCTTATTATTGCTTTCTCCTCAGTATAAATAATGTTGAATACAACTAGTGATAGTGGATATCATTGTCTTATTCCTGGTCTATAGGAAAGCTCTTTTAAGTTTGATGCTTGCCGTAGTTGGTTCTCTGTGTGTGTCTGTGTGTGTGTGTAGTTTTTGCTATAGGGCATGTGTGCTCACTGGAGAGAGAGAGAATGAGCAATCACTCCCAAGGGAGGGATGGTCACACCACAATCCCTTCTCTTCCATTCTCCTCTTGGGACTTTGGGCACACACACACGTGCCCAATGTGTTTTTCAAACTGCCAGGTCTGGAACTCAAACTGCACAGTCAGCCATGTGGGATCCAGCTGCCTAAACCACCAC
>NW_006203417.1:109348-113168 GCF_000334495.1 Tupaia belangeri chinensis | reverse complement strand
TTTTTTAATATTAAGGAAGCTCCATTCTATTACTTAATAAGATTAAAGTTCTGTTCTATTACTGTTTGCTAACAATTTTTCATTATGAATTTTGTGAAATACTCTTCTGCATCTACTGATCTGTTAATATCATTTTTCTCCTTTCTTCAGTTTATGCGCAGATTACATAGATTGATATTTAATGTTAAATCAAGCTTATATTCTGGGGGTAAACCCAATTCAGTCATTATTCCTTTTTATATTGCTAGATCCAACTTGCATATATGTATGCATGTGTATATATATTAATTTTATTTATTAAAATTTATTTATTTACTTTGCTGGAGGGCATGTACACTTGCTAGAGAGAGAGAGAAAGAGAAAGTGAGAAAGCTCCCCCCTATGGGACATGGTCACACCACTATCCCTTTTTCTCCATTTCTCCCTCCTTTTGGGATTTTTGGGTGCACATACACACACATGTTTCTCAAGTCACCAGGTCTGGGACTGAAATCACATGGTCAGACAGCCATACGGGATCCAACTGCCTTAACCACATGTCACAAGCTGGTCCTGGGCTTCTTAAATGAGTAGATTGTTTTCTTTCATCTCTTCTACGAACTTCTCAACCTTTGTCTCTTCAAATATTTTCTTTCCCCTTTTCCTCTGAATTCTCATCAAATAATTTTAGCCAGTCTTACTATTATAAATCTTCTATGTATTTCATTCTTTTAAAAAAAAATTAGACAGTTTGGGGGCCATCTTATGGTGTGGAGGTTAAGGTGGCTGGATCTCACATGGCTGATTGTGTGGTTTGAGTCCCGGACCCAGCTGCTTGAGGATCATGCTAGCTGGGTGTGTGTGCATGCATGCCCAGAGTCCTGGGAGGAGAAAGGAGGAGAGGGGATTGTGGCCATTCCCCATGGGGCGATTTCTCATTTTCCCTCTCTCTGGCAAGTGTATGCATCTTATGAAAAAAAAAAAACATTAAAAAAAAACTTTTTAAAGAGCAGTTTTAGGCTCATAGCAAAACTGAACAGGACTTACATTTTTAACATATTCCCTCTCCCAACACATGCACAACTTCCCTCACCATGAACAGCCCCTGCCAGAGGTACATTTGTTAAAATTAATGAGTCAATACTGGCACATCTTTTTTGTAATTTTATTTTTTTTATTTGCTATAGAGCATATGCATTTGCCAGAGAGAGACAGAGAAAGAGGGAAAGCGAGAAGTTACCTAAGTGTGGTGGTCACACTAATCCTTTCTCCTCCATTCTCCTCTTGAGATTTTGGGCACACATACTCATGCGCCCAGTGTGATTTCAAGCCACTGGGTCTTGAGCCGGGAAGTCAGCCATGGAAGATCCAGCCACCTTAACCTCCACACCACCTGCTGGTTCTCACTGTCACATCTTTATCACCTAGAATCAATTGTTTACAATAGGGTTCACCATTTATGTTGTACATCCCATGGGTTTGAAAAAGTGTATAATAACATATACCCACTATTCAAATATCATACAAAATAGTTTGCTGCCCTAATTATCCCCTGTGCTCTACCTATTCATCCTTCCCTCCTCCCAATCTCCTGACAATCACTACTTTTTTATTTTAAGTAATTATTTTTTAGTTAATTTTATTATTATTATCATTCCTTCAAAGTGTTGTAGGACACAGGCACTCACAAAAGAGAGAGAATGAGAAAGTAAGCCACCAGGTCTGGAACTCGAACTGTACTCAGCCATGTAGGGGACCACCACCTTAACCACCATGCCACCTGCTGGCCCTCAATTTTTTTTTAACGGTCTCTGTACTTTTGTTTTTTTTCCAGGATGTCATATAGCTGGCCATTTCACACGGGTTTCTTCAACTCAGTGATATGCATTTAAGGTTCCTTCATGTCTTCTCATGGCTGTCTAGGTCAATTCTTCTAGCACTGTATTAAATTCCATTGTCTGGATGTTTCAGTTTGTTTACTCACCTACTGAAGAACATACTGTTTGTTCCAAAGTTTTGGCAATTCTGAAGAACGTTGCCTTGCTTTTTATTTCTGTTTCCCACATTTTGCTTTTATTTTTTTTTTAAACTTTTGTGTTATAGGGCATGTGTACTTGCCAGCAGAGAGACACAGAGAGAGAGAGAGAGAGAGAGAGAGAGAGAGACAAAGTGAGAAATCACCCACCAGGGGGGATGGCCACACTACAGTCCCTTCTCCTCCATTCTCCTCTCAGGATTTGGGGGATGAATGTACATGTGCCCAGTGTGTTTTTCAGGCCGCCAAGTCCAGGACTTGAACCAGGGAGTCAGCCATAATGGATCCAGCACTGTAACCACCATGCCACCTGCTGGCTCTATTTTGCTTCTTTTAAAAGGTATTTTATCTATACAGAACTGGCATAACTAAGCAGTTACTTTCTTTTGGTAACTTGCAAAACTCTTTCCATTTTTTTCTGGCTCTTTTAGTTTGCAGTTGAGAAAACATTAATTTGAACAATTTCCTTTCCTTTTGTCTTCTGGCTAATTGATTCTGTTTTCAGCTGTGGCTAATCTACTATGAAACCCACCTACTGAGATGTTAATATTGGTTATATTTTTCACTTCTAAAATTTCTGAGTGGTTTGTTTTCAAACCTGTAGTATCGCTTTATAGTTTTTAGTTTGTTGAGAAATGTTTGGATAGGGCTTTTATCAGTATCTGGAGTCCTAGTGGAACTACTTCTAGTGTCTGTTGTTTCTGATGGTTTTTGTTCATTTTATGTTATCTCTCACTGTGCGGTTATCTTTAATTAAGCACTGGATATCTTTTTTAAAGAATTATTTAATTTGGGGGCCAGCAGGTGGCATGGTAGTTAATGGTGCTGGACTCCCACATGGCCAACTGTGGTTTGTGTTCTGGACCTGGTGATTGGCTTTCTCACTTTCTCCCCCACCCCATCCCCACTTCTGGTCAAATTAAAATAAATAAATAAATAAACAAACAAACAAATAAATAAAGTTAAATAATTCTTTTTTTAAAAAAATAATTAATTTCATTTATTATTATTATTATTTTTAAAATTTAACCATAGAGAGAGAGCAGGAAAGTGAGAAAGCAAGCCACCACGTCTGGTACTTGAACCATGGTTGGCTATATGGCATTTTAGCACCCTAACCACCATACCACCTACCAGCCCCTGGATATCCTTTCTGAAAAATTATTTATAGAAATAATGTGAGGCCTGGAATAATATTATCTTTTCCCAGAAAGTTTTTGTTTGCTGCTTGCCAGGTGCCTGGGGGCACTAAGAGGATGGGATTAACTTAATCCAAGTTTAAACCTCAACATTTTCTAGGTTAACCAAATGACAAACTGATCTACAGTGTTCATGAAGGCTGATTTACTTCTGGTTCATCCCTTCTGCTGGGGTGGAGCCATCTAGTTTACTAGTCCACAGCAGGAAATATTGGGTCATCAGAAAAGACATGACATATTTTTCTGTTTTGTCTATGCGGTGACTTTCTCCAATGACACAATAATTTGTCTCAGATTCCAACTTTTGTCCCTGTTATCCCACAAGGCCACCAAATGTGCAGACCACCTTCTCAGCTGCTTCTTTTTCTTTTCTCTCCTTTTCTTTCTTTCTTTCTTTCTTCCTTTCTTTCTTTCTGGAGAGGTTTTTGCTATAGGGCGTGTGCACTTGCCAGAAAGACAGAGACAGACAGAGAGACAGAAAGTGAGAAATCCCCCCCCAGGGGGGATGGCCACACTGCAATCCCTTCGCCTCCATTCTCCTCTTGGGATCTTGGGCACGCACGCACACGCGCCTGGCGTGAGTTTTAAGCCACCGGGTCTGGGACGA
>NW_006203417.1:102669-108427 GCF_000334495.1 Tupaia belangeri chinensis | reverse complement strand
CTTTTTTTTGTCGAATGCCTGTGCCCTAAAGAAAAAAAAAAAAAACTCTCAAAAAAAAAAAAAAAAGAGAATTTTATTTCCCCACTTCTAGAGGTAGTCCTGTGGGATTTTACTCCAGAACAGAGTGTATGTCTCACTAGGAGACTCCCTTAGCTGTTACTTAGCTCCAAATGCTCTCTTCAGTTCCTAGTGTCCACCCAAAAGCACTACTTGTCTATCAGTTGACTTATGGCATGGGTAAATGACCCCCAAGTTGAAGTCAACAGTGAGAGGGCCAGCCAATGATGTGTGGTTAAGGCGACTGGATCTTACATGGTCAACTGCTGGGTTCGAGTTCTGAATCTAGAAGCTTAAAAAACACACCTAGTGGGACCAGCAGATGGTATAATGATTGTGTCGCTGGACTCTCACGTAATCAATCATGGTTCGAGTGCTGGACCTTGTGGGTTAAAACTCATGCCAGATACATGTGTGCATGCCCAAAATCCCAAGAGGAGAATGGAGAAGGGACTAGAGCATGACCATCCCCCCTGGGGAGTGATTTCTCACTTTCTGTCTCTCTGTCTCTCTGGCAAGTGCATGCACCCTATAGCAAAAATCTCTCTAAAAAAAAAATTTTTGAAAGAAAGAAAGGAGGCCAGCAGGTGACATGGTGGTTAAGGGTGCTGGACTCACACATGGCTGACCGGGTTTCAAGTCCTGGACCTGGCAGCTTGCTTTCTCATTCTCTCTCTCTCTCTCTCTTGCTCTGTCCCATTCTGGTGAAATTAAAATAAATTAAGTTAAATAAAATAATTCTTTAGAAGAAGAAAGAAAGAAAAAAGGAAAAACACTGAGTGTATACATTTCCAAACACCCTGATAGAAGGGATTGTGGTGTGACTATTCCCCTTAGGTGGGTGCTTTCTCCTTTCTTTCTCTCTCTCTCTCTCTCTCTCTGGGATGCACATATGCCGTATAGAAAAAAAAAGTCTACAATGGGATCCTCGTGATGTGTGTGCATATACATGTGAGAAAGAAATGGAAAGAGACAGATTATGCAAAATCCCTAGCCTACTTTCCTGGTGGCTTCAGGTCACTAAGTCCTTGTCTCATCTGTTCCTCTCCCTTAAGGAACATCATTAGGTTTGTAAATGCCTCTGGATAGAAGAGGGCCTGGCTCTGGCCCACTTCTTTGGTTTCTGACCACAAATTACCCTCACCACTACTGCCTTGGCTCAACCTATCTTTATCTCCCTCCTGGACTTAATTGGGTTCTCTACTTCTACCTTTGTCACCCTATTCTCCTCATAGAAGTGATAGTGATCTTTAAAAAATTAATTAGGCCCAGCTGTGGTAGTGCAAGCAGGATGCTCCTACTTGGAGGCCCGGGTTCAATTCTTGGCCTCCAAGAAAGCTGGACACAGTGGCATGCCTGTAGTTCTAGGTATTCAGGAAGCTGAGGGAGGATCACAACATATCAAGATCCTATTTTTTTTAAAGCATAAGTCAGACATATTCCTTCTTTGTTTAAAACCTTTCAGTGGCTTTTAAACCAACTCAGAATAAAATCCAAAATCCTTCCCATGACGTCTAAGGACTTACATAACCAGGCCCCTGGTTGCCTACCACTCAGATCTTATCACCTACACTTGAGTCACACTAACTACCTTGCTGTGCATCAAACAGGCTGATCATGCTGGAACCTCCGGGCTTTGAAGTTACTGCCTGCAGTGTTCTTTACAGACATTCTCACTGTTGGTCCACTCACCTCCTTTAAGTTTCTGCTCAAGTTTCACCTATCAGAAAGGCCTTCCCTGACAAGCCAATATAAAATAGCATTCCTTTCTCTTTATTCTTTATGCCCTTATCCAGCTTTCTTTTCTTTCTTTCTTTATGAGAGAGAAAAAGTACAAGAGAGAAGTAAAGACAGAGAGAAAGGACAGGCAGAGGTAGTTGCTTTTTTTTTTCTTAACGCTAGAGGGTGCCTGTGTGCACCCAGGAGAGAAAGCACCCCCAGTGGGTCTTAGTCATACCACAACCCTTTTTCTTCCCATTCTCCACACTGTCCTGGGCACTGCACATGCACACATTGAAGTCAATGTAGCTGGAATTCAAATTCCCATCAGCCATGTGAGATCCAGTTTCATCTGAGCAATGCTTAACCACTACACCATGGTAGTAGTTTCAGAGATAGGTTTTTGCCTCAGGGCAGGTGTGCTCACTGGAGAAAGAGACAGAGACAGTGAGAGGAAAAGTGAGAAACCACCCCCGAGGGAATGACTACGCCATAATCACTTCTCTATTTTCCTCCTGGGATCTTGAGCACACACACATACATGTCTGGTGTGATTTTCAAGCCACTGCATCCAGGACTTGAACTGCGGTAAGCTATGTGGGAATCCAGGAACATAACTGCTATGCCATCTGCCGGCCTTGAGATAGGTATTTTTAACAGGATTTCACTGGTGCTTCAGCCTCCTAATTATCTAGGATCACAAGCGTGCACACTCGGCCGATGTATTCAGGTCGGCCCAGGAAGCGAACCTATGCTTCCCATGCAGTTTTCAGCCTCCTAATCCATGGTGCTACCTGGGCCTCTGCATCTGGACCCAGCTTTATCTTCCTTATAGTATTTGTCACAATTGTCATATATTTGTTTTTCAGTATTTGTCTCTTCTCCCCTAGATTGTAAGGTCCATGAAAACAAAGACTTTTTTTTTCTTGTATATCCAGCATCTTGAACAGTGCCTTGCACATTATATTAATAGGTACCCCACAAATACTGTATTAATGAAGAAATTGTGTAATACCTATATAAAGCACACTAGAATTAATTCAGTGGGACACTGAAGGATTGAATTTTTGCAAAGGTATTAATTCTCCTTTAGTGAGTTTATAAATTTATTGCAATTCTAATTTAAAAACCCCACAGGCCTTTTTGGATAGCTGACAAAAATAATCTCAAAGATTCATCCAAGAAAAAATATGGAAAATAACCTAGAAAATTTATAAAAATTAATTTAATAGAGGGAAGTCTAGCTCTAATAGATATTAAATGATATTATAAGGTGGCAATAATTTTTAAAGTATGATATGGTAATTAAAATAGTAAGAAACAGAATAAATGTACTAAGTATATTTGACAATTTAGATTTCTTTTTTGTTGTTGTTGTTGTCATAGGGTACATGCACTCATGGGAGAGAGAGGGAGAGAGGGATATCACCCCCTGGAAGTATGGCCACACAGCAATCTCTTCTGCTCCAGTCTCTTCTTGGGATTTTTGAGTACACATGCACATGTGCTCAGAGTGATTTTCAAGCTGCTGGGTCTGAACCTCGAACCACAGTTGACCTGGTGGGAGTCCAGTGTTGTAACCACCGCACCACCTACGGGCCCTGCCAATTTGGATTTTATTTTAAGGTAGTATTTTTAAATTAGAAGAGAAAATATAATATTGTCCAATAAGGTGCCTGGAAAGTTGGCTAGCCATTTGAAAAAATAGTGATGATTTGCCATCTCATTTTAAAACAAATTTGCTAGAGGGCATGTGTGCTCGCTGGAGAGAGACAGAAAGAGAAAGAATGAGAAAACACCCCTCCATGGTAGAGGCAGTCATGCCACAACTCCTTCTCCATCTCTCTTTTGGGTTCTTGAGCAATCATACACAGGTAGGTGCCCAGTGTGTTTCTCAAGCCACAGAGCCTGGAGCTCAAACCACACAGTCGGCCATATGGGATTCAGGTGCCTTAACCATTATACTATTGGTTGGCCCTCATTCTTTAATTCTAAAATAAACTCAAATGCATCAAAGACATAATAGAACCATGAAAGTAGTGTAAAGTAGGAAAAGAAAAACATGTTTGAGTCTTATTCTAATTATGACAGAAAGTCAAGAAGCCTGAAAGGCAAAAAGACATCAATTCAACTACATAAAAAAATTGGAAAACCCTACACAGTGAAAAACACCATAAGATTCAAAATTCAAATTTGGGATAATTATTTGTATCACTGACAGATAGTCCTCGTTCACTTAATAAAAAAAAGAATTCTCACAAATCAATGACCAGCATTGAAATCTTCTTCTCTACATGTTCTATTTGATACAATATGTAGGCAGAAAATTAAGATTGTATTAGACTTGAGTAAAACTATTTATTAAATATGACACTTTTTAAATTCAGAACAAATCAACATTATTATACTAGGATATGTATGTAATAAACGTAGAACAAAACTGATACTTCTTAGAGTCAACAATTCAAATTAATTGTGCTTACTATTAGATGACAAATTCAGGGAAGTCACAGAAACAAGTAATGCTGTAGACACTAACACAATCCTACATCTGAATCTGACAATCCCTATCTGTTCCCCCTTGACATCTGCTGAGAATTAACAAAAGAAGACAGTATTTCCAGTTGGATAGTGAAATAGGCTTAATAAAGCATTCCAAGTCAAATCAATAAACAGTTTTTTAAAAGTGAAAATCTACAGGGCTGGCAGGTGGTGTGATGGTTGGGGGTGCTGTACTCCCACATGGCCAACCTGACCCTCGTTTGAGTCCCCGACCTGGCAGCTTGCTTTCTCACTTTCGTTCTCTCTCTCTCTCTCTCCCTCCCTCCCACATCAAATTAAAATAAATAAACTTAAATTAAAAAATACTTTAAGAAAGTGAAAATCTACAGTAGAAACTGGAATGCACTAAAGAATAGAATTAAGATAAATTTCACCAGTTACATGATAGAACCATCAAATTGGTCTTGAAAAGCAGAAGGCAGAGGATGAAATTGCACTGAATTCTGAAGCAGTTCAGATCTCTCCTGTCATTACGACCCCTCTGGACAGAATCTGTAACACGGTTTCTCCCATCTCCCCCTTATGAAAGGCTGGGCATGGGGTCAGGAGGTGGCATGGTGGTTAAGGTGCTGGATCCTACAAATTAATAAACTTTTTTTTTTTGGAGAGGTTGTTCCTATAGGGAGCATTTACTAGCTCGCCAGAAAGACAAAAAGAGACAGAAAGCGAGAAATCACCCCCTGCCAGAAGGGTGGCTACGCTGCAATCCCTTCTCCTTCATTCTCCTCTCAGGATCTTGGGCACACACGCACATGTGCCTGGCATGAGTTTCAAGCTGTCAGGCCCAGGACTCAAACCGTGGTCTACTATGTGGGAGCCCAGTGATGTAATCATTACACCAACTACCGGTCCCGAATTTTTCTTTTTTTTTTTGACAGAGATTTTTGTTATAGGGTGCGTGCACTTGCCAGAGAGACAGAAATAAAGAAATCACCCCCCAGGGGGGATGGCCATGCTGCAATCCCTTCTCCTCCATTATCCTCTCTGGATTTTGGGCACCCATGCACACACGCCTGGAGTGAGTTTTAAGCCACTAGGTCTGGGATTTGAACCACGGTCAGCTACGTAGGAGTCAAGCAACATAAGCATTACACCATTTGCTGGTCTCTGGTCCCGAACTTTTAAAATGATATTTGCAAAATTGAATGGAAAGTACAGAGTTTCTATATACCTCCTTTTCCCACTTACCTTCCATCTCCCTGTTTTAGTTCATTATTGTATTGCTACAGAGGAACATCCAAGACTCGGCATAAAAATAAAGTTTGGGACCAGCAGTTAGCGTAATGGCTATGTTGCTGGACTCCCACGTAGTCGACTGCGGCTCGCGGTGGACCTGGTGACTTAAAACTCTCGCTGGGCGTGTGTGCGTGCGTGCCCAAGATCCCGAGAGGAGAATGGAGGAGAAGGGATTGGGGGGGGG
>NW_006203417.1:98087-102635 GCF_000334495.1 Tupaia belangeri chinensis | reverse complement strand
GACTCTGTCTGGCGAGTGCATGCACCCTATAGCAAAAATCTCTTAAAAAATAAAATAAAAAAAAAATAAAGTTTTATTTTGATTCAATTCTGCTGGCTGGAAAGTCCAAAAGCATAACAAATAGCAGAAGGCAGAACTTGAGCAGAGCAAAGCATGGTCTGTATTCAAGTGACACTGTCTGGTTTCCTCCCATCCTTCCATACAATAATTAATCAGGGTTTTACCCTCTTAATCCTGTTATGATGGCTTAACACATGAATTCTGAGGGATATATTCAAACTATAGCATTTCCCCACGATTGATATTATAAATTATGGTAATATTTGTCACAATTGAACCTACATCGAGACATCATTATCATCCAATGTCCATATTTCTATTAAGTTTATATTAAGATTCATTCTTGGTGTTTGTACTAGGCAAGGTTCTCCACAGTATAAGGGGTCAGCGTGTGGCCTAGTGGTTAAGGTGCTAGATTCCCACATGGCCAACCATGGTTCAAGTCCCAGACCTGGCAGCTTGAAACTCACACCAGATTCATGTGCATATGTGCCCAAAATCCCACGAACAGAGCAGTAGGGACTGCAGCATGGTCATCCTCCCTTGGGGGGGGGTGTTAATTCTAATTTTCTCTCTCTAAGTCTCTCTGTGTTTCCAGCAAGTGTGTGTGCCCTATAGAGAAAATTTCTCTAAGAAAAAAAGTTTGGGGGCCAGCAGATGGCATGGTGGTTAAGTTGCTGGACACTCCTACATGGTTGACCAGGGTTCAAGTCCCAGACTGGTGGCTTGCTTTCTCACTTTCCCCCTCTTTCTCTCCGTGTCTCTCTTTGGTCAAGTTAAAATAAATAAATAAATAAAAATTAAATAGATAATTATTTTTAAAAAGTTTGAATAAAAAATATCCTGTTTGGGGGGGGTCAGGTGGCATGGTGGTTAAAGGCACTGGACTCCCACATGGCTGACTGCAGTTCAAGTCCTGGACCTGGTGGCTTGCTTTCTCACTTTCTCTCTCTCTCTGTCTGATCAAACTGGAAAATAATAACAAATAAAGTTAAATAAAATGATTTTTTTTAAAAGAAAAAAGAAAGAAAAGAAAATGTTCCTGTTTGGTATTTCTGACTATAGCTCAAAGCTAAGGATACCATCACTTCCTAAAGAGTGGACCAAAGATCTGCAAGGTTTCCCTCCAACACACACTAAAACATAGGATTGATTTTTTTTTCAGATTTTTAAAAAACATTTATTTTTCAAAGAAAATCGGCAATAGCCAATTGGAAACCTACTTATTCTTCAACTCCAATTTTGTTTCCTTTAAATTTAGAAGTGACTTACTGATTTGCTATTTTAAACAACCCCACCTCGTCCTTTAAATGTTTACCATCTACTCGTGCTGAATCCTTCCAAGGAGATTGCTCCAGCTTATATCTCCAGGTCCTCACTTTGTTTCTTTTACCAAAAAATGCAAAACACAATTCCATTGTGCATCTTAAGGGCTCCAATTGTCAAAAATAGGGGGAAAATTCTTTGGAATAGCCAACTAAATTGAAGTAAAAACAAAAAAATCCACATGAATGTGGTTTGGTTGGGACAGGAATCCACTCCTATGTTCCTGATAATATGATCCTTCTCCATGAATCTAGGGACCAGCAGTTGGTGTAATGGCTATATGTTACTGGACTCCCATGTAGTCAACTAAGGTTCAAATCCCGGACTCCCAATTGGAAACCTACTTATTCTTCAACTCCAATTTTGTTTTCTTTAAATTTAGAAGTGACTTACTGATTTACTATTTTAAACAAACCCCCCCTTTCCCCTTTAAATGTTTACCATCTACTCGTGCTGAATCCTTCCAAGGAGATTGCTCCAGCGTTTATCTCCAGGTCCTCGCTTTGCTCCTTTTACCAAAAAATGCAAAACACAATTCCATCGTGCATCTTAAGGGCTCCAATCGTCAAAAATAGGAAAAAAAAAAATCTTTGGAATAGCCAATTAAGTTGAATAAAAAAAAAAAATCCACACGAATGCGGTTTGGTTGGGGCAGGAATCCACTCCTATGTTCCTGGTAATATGATCCCGCTCCATGAATCCTTGTAATTCATCCTCCCTATCCTATCCACATTATGATTTGATCCAATGATCCAGCTCCAAGGATTGGGATCCAGTGAGCCCTCTCCAATCCAAACCTTTATAACCAGCAAAACCAAAAAAGAGGAGGCAAAATGTTAGATACTGTAATCAAAAAGGGTTTCTGGGGAATGATGAGTTATGTCTGTCATCAGTTTAACAGATGTACATCAATAACTATCAAATTCCCCAAAACAAGTTTCTGAATGGTGTTCAGATAAATCTTAGAAACTTAATCATCATAGAGACTAATTGGAAGAAGCATTTTATATTTGCAGTTCAACTGATAATGCCAACACTTGTTACTGTACAGCATATTACAGGTTTTGTGGTTGCAAGAAGTTATGTAGATGTAAAGTTTACTGGTATTTCTACCCACCTAAGTCTAAACCATTAGGTCCCATCTGCAATTTAATTTGTAAATTAAAGTGTTTTAAGTATTAGTTTAAAGGGGAAGGTAAGACTTAAAAGTATTCCCAACTAGATTATCTACATCAATACATTGGAATTCCATATTTTGCTTTCATTTTGTCTTAAAAAATGAAATAGCAACATTCTATCAGTCACACAGAAGACATGCAGATTTAGCAGTATTGATATTATACTCTATCTCGTTGGAATTAAAGACACCCTGTACCCACATGTACACCAACAGCAGGTCACACATTAACAGTTGTAACTAAGCATTGTGACAGATTAGCCAGTTCTTCCCACATCAGTCCCTATTAAAACAAAAAAGTGGGGGAAGGGAGCAAAATAGTTATAACATGGGCAATGTAATTTTGCCACAATTGCCGAGGATTAAAGAACAAAGCAATTATAGCTAAAGATAACTGTGTAAGATGTTGCAAGTGTTTTAAGATGGATGTATGTAATCATTTTTAACCCTTGCTTTTTAGTATCAGGTCAATACTGCCAGCTTCATCTGAGACAGTAGCACTGTGACACAGTCATACCATTGCCTCCATTACTGATCTGATCCTCCTCAATCCTCCTTTTGATAATCCTAAAATGATTGAAATATGCTCCACAATCCTTAATCCAAAGCATCCTTAATCCATCTCTTCAGATATGTCTACAGAAAGACACATGAAAAGCAAGATAAACCTAAGGACTTCCCCAGGTAAGATATCCACAAATACCCACAACATCCCATTTCACATAAACCAGAGCAGAATAGACATTTACACAATAGCAGAGTCTGAAGTGCGTGGAGAATTAGCTAAATTTAAACAATCCTGTCTATGGCATCACTTACAATATATTTTATCAAAGACATGAAGAGAATGTAGATGTTAGGAGCAAGGAGATATTACGCAAGAATGCAATCCAACAATTTAGCTCTTTCTGTTTTTTTTTTTTTTTTAGGTTTTTGCTATGGGGCGTGTGTGCTTGCTAGAAAGACAGAGAGACAGAGAGACAGAAAGCAAGAAATCAAGCCATGCCACCACGGTCCTTTCTTCTCCATTCTCCTCTTGGGATTTGGACAAGCACACACACACACACAGCGTGAATTTCAAGCTTCTGGGTCTGTGACTAGAACCGGGGTCTACCATGTTGGAGTCCAGCAATGTAATGATTACGCCATCTGCTGGTCACCTCAGATACTTCTTTAGAGTGAGCAAATACCATTAGGATAAAAGCATCCCAGCATGCTAGGCTAATCTCTGGGTTTCTAGCCTTTCTCATGACTCACCTGGAGGCATTAGTGGTTTGGAACCAAAGTTTGAGAATTTTTTTTCCCCTTGGGACCAGCAGTTGGCATAGTGGGTATGTTCGACATAGCCATTACGCCAATTCCTGGTCCCCACTTTAGCACATTCTGAACAAAACAGTTTGAATTAAAAAAGTGAAAAGATTGTACTGAGTAAAAGAAACTGTATACAACAAGGGATCTACAAAAAGTGTCACCAATCATCTTATATATGAGAGCAAGATCTGCTATGAAGGGAAGAATACCCTGGCGATCTTCTCCTTCTCCTTGGGGAGTAACTGCGACTCCTGCTGTTTCTTCTGCTAGGGCTTCTGCTATGACCATGGCATTGAGATCAAGATCTTCTGTAACTTGAACTTCTGGGCCCATCAACTGTAACCCAGACGTAGGCAATTTCTCCCTAATGGATAGACAGAACTTTCCACTGAGAGATCTAAGCTTTCACCTGTCTTCAGGCATGCTGAATGAATGCAATGTAGCTAAAACCAGAAATCTGGCAATTTACTTGGGGACCCTTGCCTGAAATCCTCATCTTCAAATTCCACTGTTAAGACTCTAAATCCAATTCTGGCCAAAGAAAAGAATAAGTGTATAACCTACCTCATGAGATTAAACTTAGTGCTATCCAGTTTTCGAACTGCATAGGTCATATCTTCTTTCCGTACAAACCCCACGACAGCAGTGCCATCTCGGTAAACATCAGCATAACA
>NW_006203417.1:93818-97857 GCF_000334495.1 Tupaia belangeri chinensis | reverse complement strand
TCGGCCTGTACCACGGCCGCTTCGAGGAAACCCTCCCCGCAGACGCCATCCATCGTAATCATACCCGTCACGGCCGTACACCACGTCTTCCGCATCTCGCGGGTTCTCGAATTCAACGAAGGCTACGGGAGGTCCCCCGCGGCGATTCTTGAGGTCTATGTCTCAGATTAGCGCCGTATTTGTAGAACACGTCCTCATTGTCCTTGGTTTGGATGTCTGGTGGTAAGTTACCCACGTAGATGTGGCAATCGTTGTTGCCTGCCGGGCCACGACTCAAACCACCTCCCGACATGGCAGTGATGAAAAGCACGGACTCAAAAGCGAGCCTTCTGCACAGCAGAGCCAGCCTGCAGCAGCATGACATCTGGAAGGATTGATTTTTCAACCATCATAACTGCTACCCTAAGAAGTCCCTGTAAAGACAAGCCCAGAAATTTGAGATAAGTCCATTGAAATACAAATCAGACACCAGACGTAAGAATTGATAGCCCAAGGGGGTACGTGCTGTAGTTTTCCCAGTCATGTGTGGGGGATCCAAGAGAACCTCTCAAAATATGGAACGCTGGCTGGTGAGCTGTAGAAATGTAGAGCTGTGTCATTGGGGGTTCTCTGGGAAGCAGGTGCTGAGAGTGAGTTAAGATGTGAGAAGCTTATTGAGTAGTTAACATCTGTGACAAATAAAGGGGTAAGAAGGAGAATTGGGCAGAAAAAGCCTCAGAACATGATACAGATCTGACACCTGTGAAAGAAAACAGGCGGGAACAAACTGGGTAGGGAGAGCCTGCAGATGGTGATTCAGCCATGACACGTGTGAAAGAGGATGACAGTAGGATTAGGGAAGTAGAGCCTAAGACCACAGTGCATTTTTAAATTTTTATTTATTCATTCACTTGTTTTGTTTGTTTTTTGTTTTCTGGTTTTTTTTTTTTTTTTTTTTTTTTTTTTTGTTTTTTTTTTTTTTTTTTTTTTTTTTTACCAGAGAGAGACACACACAGAGAGATAGGGAAAGTGAGAAAGCAAGCCACCAGCTCCAGGACTCGAACTGTGGTCAGCCATGTAGGAGTGTCCAGTGCCTTGACCACCATACCACCTGCTGGTTCCAGGAAGTGCATATTTGGCAAAGTTTTAGCCAACCCAAGTGGTGAGCTCCAGAGCAAAGGTTGTATGTTGGGCATAATGTGGGCAGATCATAGCATCCCTGCCACGCTTAGTTGCTAACAGGTGAATGCCCAGCATAAGTTAAAACACTGTAGCAATATCTGAAGGGGTTGCAGCTTGGCACTGTCAGCTACTTCCACTCTTGCAGCAAAATGGCAAGTTCTTTCTTGAAAGGATCCTAGCAGTGTTTCTCCATGTCTGCCAGAGGCCTTCCTTGGTAATGCCACTGGAGTGGAAAGTGGTGACAAATTTTTTTTGAGAGAGATTTTTTTCTATAGGGAATGTGGGCTCGCCAAAGAGACAGAGAAACAGAAAGCAAGAAATCACCCTCCGGGGGGTGGCCATGCCAAATCCCTTCTCCTCCATTCTCCTCTTGGGATCTTGGGCATGCACACACATGTGCCCGGTGTGAATTTTAAGTTGCTGGGTCTAGGACTCAAACCGTGGTTGACTCTGTAGGAATCCACAATGTAACCATTACACCACCCAATGGTTCCAAGAGTGGTGAAAAAAATTTTGGGAGCTTGTTACTTGTTCCCTGGAATTTGGAGGCATATATATACATGGTTAATAGAGAGAATGGTTCCCACTTCTCTCCTGGAGAATGCCACAGGTGGAGGTGCTGGCTAAAGTAGCCTATAGCAGTAGGTTGAGGAGAGTAGAAGAGGTAGGGTAGCCTGTACTACCAGTGTAGGTATGGTGAGGGTGTTTGAGTTCCCCATGGAACAAGTAGGTACATGGGAATGTAGCTGGACTGAACTGGTTGTGAATTGCCCTGTTCAAGCAGGTAACCTGTTGAGGTGAGCGGTTATTACTTGTAAGAGACTATGGGTATACTGCCAGGGAAAGGAACTGAAGGAGGTGCAAAAAATAACCAAGAGAGCCATCATTCACTTTAGGGACTCTGTAGTGTGGAATTTTTAATTTTTAATTATTTTTTATTTTTAGAGAGACTCTTACTATAGGGTGTGTGCATTTGCCAGAGAGACAGAGAGACAGAAAGTGAGAAATCACCCCACAGGGGGTATGGCCATGCCGCAATCCCTTCTCCTGTCAGGATTTGGGGCATGCATGCATAAGCACCTGGTATGTTTTAAGCGACAAGTCCAGGACTCGAACTGCGGTCAACTACATGAGAGTCCAACGATGTAACCATTATGCTAGCTCTGGTCCTAGTAGTATGGATATTTTTGTTGGGGTCTCTGAAGAATTCACACATGTGCTCCCCAAACAAGCCTTTGGAATATCTGCCACACACAGTACATCAAGGGACAGCCTGTATTAGCCAGAAAAGAGCTACTAAAGAAGGACCAGGGGCCAGCAGGTGGGGTAGAGGATAGGGCGGCTGAATCCAACATGACTGACTGGGCAGTTCAAATCCTGGACCCTGAAGCTCGAAAGTCACACTGGGCACATACACAGCAAACAACAAAGAAGGGGAAGGAGATAAAGAAGAGGAACCAGTTGAGTAATAAACAAAGAAGAAAAAAAACCCACTTGGATCCTTGCCTCTAATCCCTTATCCCCTCCTCACCCTGGAGGACCCTCTGTGTACTGGGCTTCTTTCTTTCTTTCTTTATTTTTTGGAGAGGTTTTTGCTACAGGGCGCATGCGCTCACCAGAAAGACAGAGAGACAGAAAGCGAGAAATCACCCCCCAGGGGGGATAGCCACACCACAATCCCTTCTCCCCCATTCTCTCAGGATCTTGGGCACGCACGCACCACACGCGCCCGGTGTGAGTTTAAGCCACTGGGTCCAGGGGGTGAACCGTGGTCGGCTACATGGGACTCCAACGACATAGCCATTACGCTAACTGCTGGTCCTGTGTGCTGGGTTTTTCAAGGTATGTCCAGTAGTGCTAAGGGATATCAGTGCTGAGCAGTGCCTGGGCTATCTTCTGATTTACTGTGCCTTTGTGTAAGTTAAGCCCCTATAATGATCTGGGACTATATCCTTATATACTACACGATGTTACACATACAGGCTCTCATCTGGGCAAGGGCTGTCTCATGGAGTGCTGAGTAGTATGAACATGGGCGGTAGAATCACCAGAGGTGATTGGTGGTATCTATAAGGGCCCTGTTTTGGAAGGAGCTACCTTATGCCTTCCTGAGAAGAGTTATGGCTATAGCTTTCTATGAGACTGTAAGGATGCAGAGAGTCTTGACTCATGCTTTCTCCTGGAGTGTTAAATGTTGGTATGAATAAAAGGCATGCTTATCCCAGGGATAGGCGCCTAGTAAGTTAAGTAATGCTATGATGATGGCCTTGGTTTAAATAGGAGCTTGTGTTGGAAACGATGAAAGTAGGTATGGGCCTTATTTTGGTGCTATGATTTGGAATCTCACTGGGGCTATGTTGTGGTTTCCTTGACTAGTCAACAGTGGTGATGTCAGGACTAGCAGATGGCATAATGGTTACATCGCTGGGCTCCCATGTAGTCAATCGTGGTTTGAGTCCCGGACCTGACAGCTTAAAACTCATGCCACGCACATGTGCGTGCATGCCCCAGATCTCAAGAGGCGAATGAAGGAGAGGAGACTGCAGCCTGGTCATCCTCCTTGGGGGGTGATTTCTCTCTTTTTGTCTTTCTGTCTCTCCGACAAGTGCACACACACACTATAGCAAAAATCTCTTAAAAAAAAAAGAAAGAGTGGTGATGTCATTCTGCAGCTTATTATGGCCTTTTTACAGCATGATGAGTGGTGGTATGGGTATAGGTCCAGCTGTAAATGTTGGTTACCAGGTCTTGTGGTTAAGAATGTAGGCTCTGGGTCAGACTGCATTTTTGCACTACAGTGGCTCCTTGAGCTGAGTAGCCGGCCTTCTACAGTTCACCCGTCATGACTGCTCATGCAACGAATGCTTATGCATTCCTG
>NW_006203417.1:85867-93774 GCF_000334495.1 Tupaia belangeri chinensis | reverse complement strand
CTAATCTTGGTTTGCCACCCCTGCTGCAAGCATTTCAGCTAAGTCATTAAGATGTTGCTAATTTGTAGATCTTGAAAAGCCACTGGTGCAATGCTATTCCTACTCTCCTTCATTCTTATTATTTTTATTTTTTGAAGTTTTATTTTATTTTACTATAGGGTATGTGTGCTCACCAGAGAGAAAGAGATGGAGAGTGGGAAATTACCCCCAGGGGGCATGGCCATGGTACAATCCCTTCTCATCCTCACTCTCTCCATAGGATTTTGGGCACACATGCACATGCACCCAGCATGATTTCCAAGTCACTAGGTCCAAGACTCAAACAGCGGAGTCAGCTATGTGGGATCTAGCACCTTAGCCACCATGCCATCTGTTGGCCCTAATCCTTATTTATTTATTTATTTATTTATTTATTTATTTATTTATTGGAGAGGTTTTTTTGCCATAGCGCACGTGCGCTCTCCAGAAAGACAGAGAGAGACAGAGAGACAGAAAGCGAGAAATCCCTCTCTAGTGGGGATGGCCACACCGCAATCCCTTCTCCTCCATTCTCCTCTCGAGATCTTGGATACGCACATACACATGCCCAGTGTGAGTTTAAGTCACTGGGTCCGGGACTTGAACCACAGTTGACTACATGGGAATCCAGCAACACAGTCATTACGCTAACTGCTGGTCCCCCTAATTCTTATTTTTGAAATTAGCACTACTGTAATGTTTCTATAGTATGGAAAGAAAAGGAAAAGGAAAGAAAAAAGGAAAAGAAGGAAGAAAGAAAAGAAAATAAATATTATTTTCAAACTGTGGGATGATTGCTGATTGAACAAATGTCCCTGACACATTCTTGCTCCTGAATCTTGCTTCAAAGCAACAGAATAGCCAGGAGAGGTCAGGTAAAGGAGCCTGGGAGCTGCATCCAAGGCCATATTTCCTTTAAGATCTTCCAGTGGGAATGCAGAGCAGGTTTGAGCAGGGTCCCGCCAATGAGACTGTGCATGGCAGTGATGCTGACACCTGGTCATTCCTGCCCGATGTGGGTCACTTCAAATAAGCAGTCTGCTCTGGAGTTCCCTCTTGGGTTGGCTGTCACCATGCTTTGTGGTAGGCGAAAGTCAAGGGATAGTGGTAGAGGGAAGGACATGCCTCTTAAAACCTGGGACAAAGTGATTCTGTGGTTTTTCTAAGGAATTTTGCTCTAAGGAGGCTTTTCTATGAAGCTTGGACCTGCTTTCCTGAGGATGAATTAAGATGGCCATGGTAGGGACTAGCAGTTGGCGTAATGGCTATGTCACTGACTCCTGTGTAGTCGATTGTGGTTCAAGTCCTGGACCTGATGGCTTAAACTCACGCTGGGTGCATGTGCGTGCATGCCCAAGATCCTGACAGAAGGGATTGTGGCATGGCTATCCCCCCTGGGGAGTGATTTTTCACTTTCTGTCTCTGTCTTTCTGGCGAATGTACATACCCCATAGCAAAAACCTCTCAAAAAAAAAATATATGACCGTGATAGACCTCAAGGAGAAGTCGTGATGCATTATTTCATAGAAAAACTTGTCATGACTTTTCAGACAACCTAATATTTTGCTGGCCTGAATTGCTTTCAACTCCTGTGGTTGAAAGAGACTACCACTTATACTCAGAGAGACTTGGGGCAAAGAAGCTTCCTCTCTGTGTCTCAAGAAAGGCGTAATGATTCTTCATCTAATTTACTTCTGACCCACAACAGCAAAATTTACTTAGTTTTCCACCACTCACTGGTTTACCACTTCTTAGAGGATCCTGTAATCTGACCTAATGGCCAAGAAGTCAAAATTATGAGCAGGCAAAGAGAAATGACCCTTTTTCTTATTTTTTTATCACATTTTTTCTATTTTTTTTTTAGAATTACTTTTATTTAACTTTATTTTAATTTGATCAGAGAAGGACAGAGAGAGAGAGAAAGAATGAGAAAGCAAGCTGGCAGGTCCAGGAATTGAACCATGGTCAGCCCATGTGGGAGTCCAGCACCCTTAACCACCACACCATCTGCTGGCCTTGAGAAATGACCTTTAAGGAAGGTATTAACTAGAGGAAGGAAGATAAACTTACACAACTAGACAGGTGGCTTTACTGGTGTAGAACCACAAGTAGAGTTGGGAAGAGCTATTAAATGATTAAACAAGTTATTTGTAAAATGCTTAGAACAGTGCTTGGCATTGAGCCAGCCAGTGGTGTGGTGGTTAAGGCAGCTGGATCCCACATGGTCAACCAAGATTCCAGTCTTGGACCCAGCAAAATGAAAACCATGCCAGGCATGTGTGTGTGCAAGCCCCAAATCCTGAGATGAGAATGGAGGAGAAGGGATTGCAGCATGACCATCCTCCCTGGGGGTGATTTCTCTCTCTCCCCCTCTCTCCTCTCTCTCTCTCGAGTGCATGTGCCCTATGGCACTAACAAACAAACAAAAAGAAGTTTCTGGTACATGAGGGGACTTCAAAAGTTTATGGAGGGGGCCAGCAGGTGGCATGGTGGCAGTGGACTGCTACATGGCTGACTGACTGAAGTTTGAGTCCCAGACCTAGAGGCTTTGAAATCACACTGGGTGCATGTGCGTGCATGCCCAAGATCCCAGGAGGAGAATGGAGGTGAAGAGACTGTGATGTAGTTATTCCCCCTAGGGAATAATTTCTCATTGTCTCTCTCCAGTGAATGTATATGCCTTTTAGCAAAATTCTAAGGGGAAAAAATAGGTTGTTGAAAGTGTGAGTTTATTTCCATGGAAAAAAATTGTGAAATTCATGTGTAACTTTTTCATAGCATACATTTTCCAACTTTTTGAAGACTGCATACTACAGTATGTGTCATATACATGTCTGTCAAATAATAAAATATACCAAAAAAAAAAAAAGAAGGAGCTCTTCAGCTGGTCCTGTAGCCCGGTAGAGATCCTACATGGCCAACTGCGGTTTGAATCCTGGCATGGCAGCTTGAAAAACACGCTGAGTACATATGCGTGCATGCCCTAAATCCTGACAGGATGGACAAATGAAGAAGAAAGGATTGCAGAGTGAGCACACTCCACTGACAGGTGCTTTCTCCCCCTTTCTTTGTTTCTCTGTTTTTCTATGGAGAGCACATGGGACCTTTAGCAATTAAAAACAAAACAAAAGTAATGAGAGTTCTCAGGATACAAAATTAGAGCACAGAAAAAGACTGTGGACTGAGAAAACATGATTTTTGAATTAAAAATTTCAGAATACAGGTTGGAAAAGATGACCAGAGAACAGCAGGTGGTGTGGTGGTTAGGGTGCTGGACACTCACACATGGCTGACCATGGTTGGAGTCTTGGATCTGGTGGCTTGCTTTCTCACTTTCCCTCTCTCTCTGTCTCTCTCTGGGCAAATTAAAATAATAAATGAATGAATGAATAGAATTAGATAAAATAGTAATAATAAAAAACAAAATAGCAGGAGGCCAAAAGGATGAAGTGAATTTGAGGAAATAGACTATCTCTGAGTTGAAGAAAGATTTCGGTTTTCAGAAAGTGTTCACTGAGTCTCGCGAATGATAATGCAAAAAGATGCATCCAAATCACTCTTTGTGAAATCTTTGCATTCTAAGGATAAAGAGAAACTCTTACAAACCTACAAGTAGAACACATTCTGGCATCTAGTTGGTTTTGGCCATCAGGAGGCACTGGTAGAAGATTGAAGGCAGGGGACAGGGAGAAGCCAGTTTTTTCCCCCCCCTGCCTCTCTGCCTCTGGTAATGTCTCTGGTAGTGGTTGTAGCTCCTCTGTAACCCCAGATCTGGCCAGTTAGGCTTCCACTGCATAATCCTGTGCACTGGGCTCAAGTAACACCACCTCCTTCTTTTGATGCTCTAGCCTAGGCACAGCCACTCCCAGCTATTGCCAGACTCCAGGTTGCCTCTCATTGTCCCCTGTTCGGTTTATCAGTTCCTCCATTAGTTGAGCAATTCAGTTCTTGCATCATTATTGGATTGTTGGGAAAGTCACAATGCATTTTTGCATAGAAAAATACATCATGGCTTCTCTGACAAACTAATATAATTTCTCTATTTTATTTTTTTTAATTGCCAGGGGGCATGTGTGCTTGCCAGAAAAACAGAGAGAGACAGAGACAGAGAGAAAGCAACCCCCAATGGGGCTGACAGTGCAACCCTTTCTCTTCCATTTCTACATCCTGTCAGGATTTGAGGCAGGCATGCACACCCACCCAGTGTGTTTTCTAAGATGCTGGGGCTGGGATTCAGTAGGTAGTCAGCTATATGGGATCTAGCACCCCTAACCACAGGGCCAGCCCTAGTTTCTCTATTTTAAATACTCA
Source organism: Tupaia belangeri chinensis (assembly GCF_000334495.1). Classification (NCBI taxonomy): domain Eukaryota; kingdom Metazoa; phylum Chordata; class Mammalia; order Scandentia; family Tupaiidae; genus Tupaia; species Tupaia belangeri. The sequence continues at coordinate 89,445 of NW_006203417.1, read as the reverse complement.
AAGCAGTTTCTATTTTTAGATTGGACTCTGAGTGATTCATTAGAACACAGAACAAATTAGGATTAGACTTTCTTCTATTGGGTTGTTGTAAAAGGCATGAAATATTTTTCTATGCAAAAATGCATTGCGACTTTTCCAATGATCCAATACAACATAGAAAGCTACAAAACAGTGGAATACAAAATGTTGGAAGAAAAGAACTATCAGCTAAAACTCTATATTCAGGGGCCAGCAGGTGGTATGGTGGTTATGGCGCTGGATTCCCACATGGCTGACTGAAGTTCAGGTCCCAGACACTACAGCTTGAAAATCATGCCAGGTATGTGTGCATGCATGCCCCAAATTCCAGGAGAATGGAGGAGAAGCAGCATGACCACCACCTTGGAGGATGATTTCTCAATCTCCTTCTCGGTCTCTCTGTCTTTCTCCAGCAAGTGCATGCACCCTATGGCAAAAATAATAAAAAAATAATAAATGAATAAAATAAAACCCTATACCCAGTTGTGGCAGGCTGCTTCTAAAGTGGCTCCCAATAATCCCCACCTCATGGTATTCATCGCATGGTATAAATGCCTCCCTTGTATGTGTGTTCGACCTAGTGACTTCCTTGAAACAGACAGACTGGCAAAAGTGATGGGATGTCACTTTCATACTTAGGTTACAAAAGACTGTAGCTTCTGTGTCTTGCTCACATCTCCTTTCTGGCTCTTCTTGTGTGGTTACTCTAGCAAATTCTAACAAACAGTAAGGAACTGAGTCCTGGCAACCAAGGGAGTGAGCTTGGAAGTGCATCCTGATGCAGGTGAGCCTTGAGATGAGTCTGAGGGTCCAGCTGACACCATAATTGAGGCCTGTGAAGACCCTGAGTGGATACCTCAATTGCATTTTAAAAAATATTTTTGCCATAGGGTACGTGAGCTTTCTGGAGAGAGTTAAAGAGGGAGGAAGAATGAGAAATCACTGAGCGGGGCGGGGTGGGGATGAGGAGAATGGCCATGTCATAGGCCCTTCTCCTCTATTACCCTTTCAGGATTTTGGGCACATAGGCACATAGGCACATATACCCAGAAGTACACATGGTTTCAAGCTGCTGGTCTGGGACTTGAACTACCCAGTTGGCCATGTGGGATATAGCTGCTTTAACCACCGTGCCATCTTCTGGCCTTTAACTGTGATCTTATGGGAGATTGGGAAGAACAAGACTGACCCAGTTACATCCTGCCCAGTTTATTTATTTATTTATTTATTTATTTTGGAGAGGTTTTTGCTAGAGGGCACATGCGTTTGCCAGAGAGACAGAGAGATAGAAAGCGAGAAATCACCCCCCAGGGGCGATGGCCACACCACAATCCTTTCTCCTCCATTCTCCTCTCAGCATCTTGGGCATGCATGCACATGCACCCAGTGTGAGTTTTAAGCCACCAGGTCTGGGACGTGAACCACAGTCAACTACATGGGAGTCCAGCGACATAGCCATTATGCTAACTGCTGGTCCCCATCCTGCCCAATTCTTAATCTACAGAAACTGAGATAATAAATATGTGTTGCTTAAGCCACTAAAGCTTAACAGAAAAAAAGTGGAATTCAAGATCAAAAGCATCAAATAAGACAAAAAGGGGCAGGCCAGCCCCATAGTCCAGTGGTTAAGGGAGCCGAATCCCATATGGCCAACCATCATTTCAATCCTGGCCAGGGAGCTTGAAAAACATGCTTCACACATGTGCATGCATGCCTCAAATCCCAACAGGGTGGAGAAATGGAAGAGAAGGGAGTGTGACATGATCACACCCCATTGAGAATTGCTTTCTCCCTCTGTCTCTCTTTCTCTGTCTCTCTGTGGAGAGTACATGTGCTCTCTGGCAATAAAAAAAAAAGATACAAAGGAACACAAATGGTTCAGTCCTTGATGAAGAGATGAGTCATAAGCCTTTTTCTTCTAAATTATTACAGCAGCTTAATATTTAAAGTAAAAATTCTTAGAAATGCAAGAAGACCGTGATAAAAATCATCACCATAATAGGACTAGAATAACACCTGTGACACAAAGAGGCCGAAGGTGGAGTGGGATGGATATGGACCTGACACAGTCTCTGCCAGCATACTGGGAAACTCTGGCGTAAAGATTGTCCATCAGAAAAATCCTGTGTTGAGCATAAAGGGCTACCTCCCACTACCTCCCCTTGCTCTGTACTTATATGTGGGCATCCCGAGAGGAGGATGCAGAAACTGAGGAGAATCTGAAGGTACTAACAGCTGGTGGCACTAACAGCTAACCACACTGCTTGCACCTGGATAGTAATATCTTATTAATTAATTAATTAATTAATTAATTAATTCATGTGAGCATGCATGCATGCATGCCATAGGGCACACGCACTCTCTGGAGAGAGAGAGACAGGGACGGTGAGAAATCACCCCCCATGGGGGATGGCCATGCTTTTATCCCTTCTCTCCCAGGTTCCTCTTGGGACTTTAGGTATGCATGCCTCCATACCTGGCATAATTTTCAAGCTGCCAGGTTCGGGACCTGAACCATGGAGTCTAGTGCCTTAACCACTATACCACCTACTGGTTATGAGACCCTTCTTTTTAAATTCTTTAAGTAGATTTTGCCTTTTAGGGTGTGTGCATTCACTACAGAGAGAGACAGAGACAGTAAGAAACAAAGTGAGAAATCACCTGCCAGGAGGATGGCCGTGCCTTGATCCCTTCTCCTCCATTCTCCTCTTGGTATCTTGGGCACACATGCACACATGCCTCGCATGATTTTCAAGCTACCAGGTCTGGGACTTCAACTGCATTCAGCCATGTGGGAGTCCAGCAATGTAACCACTATGTCATCTGTTGGCCCTGAGACCTTTCTTGAAGTAAGATCTGAGTGACGCCTCTGTATCTGCCATAAAAACAAAAATGATTAAAGGCCAAAATCAAAAACCAACTTTTAAAAGAGTACAGGGATGGCTCTATAGCCTGGTGGTTCAAGCTGCCAGATCCTACATGACCAACCCAGTGGCTTGAGAAACACACCAGGTACATGTGTGTGTGTGCTCAAAATTCTGAAAAGAGGGAGATGGAAAAGGGATTATGGTATGGCCATTCCTGGGGGAGGGAGTGTGCTTTCTCCTATCCCTTTCTGTCTCTCTCTGGCCAGCACACAATCTAGAATAAAAAAATCTTTCTCTTCTTTTTTTTTTTTTTTTTGTCTGTGTGCAATTAGCAAAATTGTTCTGCAGGTGAGATACATGTGTATAAATCTGCGGAGTGGACATTTAGGATCTGTTAAATGATATAGTAAGAGTTCAAAAACTAAGTAAATGGCCAACTTAATCATAGGGACAAGTCTGGAGTTGAATATTATACCCCAGAATTCAATCGGGAAGATAGGCTTTGTTGTCTGGTTTTAAAGATCTTATAACTTTTGACTAAAACATTGCTGATTTTCTTCTAGGCTTTGTTTTCCCATTTTAAGGATTTTTGTCTTGTCTGAAGCTACCAATAGGCTCATGTACCTACTATTTGAACAGAATCCTAACCTGTTTCCTGGCTTTAAGTTTTAAGCAAAGCTCCTTAGCATTTCT
>NW_006203417.1:75338-85851 GCF_000334495.1 Tupaia belangeri chinensis | reverse complement strand
AACTGCTTTTCTTGAAATTACCAGCTGAACTTGCTATTGAAAGTAGTTAGATTATTTAAGAAATTGTGTGATCAATAAAATGTGGGGTGGGGAAGGAATGGAAGACAACTGTAGACACCAGAGATAGTGTGAGAAGAGGGTGGGAAAGGGCAGAGGGTCAGAAATAGGGGTAAAGAAAAATGGAGAACGGAGGAGAAGGGATTGTGGTGTGGCCATCCCCACTCGGGAATGATTACTCGCTTTCTGTCTCTCTTTCTCTCTCTGTCTTTCTGGTGAGCGCATGCGCTCTATAGCAAAAACCTCTCCAAAAGAAAAAAAAAAGAATTATTTTATTTCACTTTATTTATTTATTTACTATTTTTATTTTTAATTTGACCAGAGAGGGACAGAGAGAGAAAAAGAGAGAGAGAGAGAAAGTGAGAAAGCAAGCCATCAGGTCCAGGACTAAAACTGTTGGTAGGCTATGTGGGAGTCCAGCATCCCAACCACCATGCCACCTGCCAGCCTGTAAATCAAATTATTTGATGCCAGCTTTCCTTCTACTGCTATAAACAAGGAAGGCATTTTTAATTAATTCAGTTTTGAAAAGGGCTACTCCTACTAGCAAATGAGAAGAACATTCTATCAGTTGGAGGTTTCAGCATCCCCCAAGATCAGAAACAGAATTCCGTAAAGAGCAGGGTTGGGACTGTGGACAGAATATGAGGACATGCCGTTGCATTCCTGAGCCTCAGTGGACTGAATGGTCTAGTTGCCCAAGGCACTGGACTTTCCCGCCATTTTCTACATTAGCTTGACTGGACATAATTTAAACAGGAAAAGCATATACTTGTTCCAATATTTTTATTTATTTATTTGCCAGGGGTTACAATGTGCTTGCCAGAAAGAGACAGAGAAAGGGAGAAAGTACCTCTCAGTGGAGTGTGGTCACCCCACAATACCTTCTCCTCCATTTCTCCATTTTGTCAGGATTTTGGATGCATGCAGTGCACCCAACATCATTTGTTTGTTTGTTTTGTTTTGTTATAGGGCACGTGTACTTGCTGGAGAGAGGCAGAGAGAGAATGAAAGTGAGGATTCCAACCTGGAGGGTGATGGCCATGCCATAGTCCCTTCTCATCTTGGGACTTTGGGCATGCACATACATGCACATGGCATGTTTTCTAAGCAGCTGAATTTGTGACTTGAACTATGCAGTTGGCCATGTGGGCTCCAGCCACCTTAACCACCACACCACCTGGCTGCCCCTCTCCCTCCCATCATATTCTTCAAGTCACCAGGGCCTGGATTCAAGTAGCCAACCATGTGGGATCTAGCTCCCTTAACCACTAGACTACAGGCCAGCCCAAATAACTCAATTTTTAAAGATTCATTTTTATATATTTTGAATGTATTGGATTAAGTATATTAAGATGTGTTAGGAGGCCAGCAAGTGGTGTTGTGGTTAATGCAGTGGACTCCCACATGACCAACTGTGGTTTGAGTCCTGGACCTAGTAGCTTGCTTTCTCATTTTGGAGCCAGAAGGTGGCATGGTGGTTGAGGTGCTGGACTCACATGGCTTAACATGGTTCTAGTCTTAGATATGGTAGCTTGCTTTTTCACTCCCCACCCCCTTCTGGTAAGTGTGTGTGCCATGTCCTGTAAGAAATTAAATAATAATAATGATAAATAAAATTAAATTAATAATTCTTTTAAAAATTTATCTCTGGTGCTATTAAAAAAAGATGTATTGGGACTTTGGGAAAGTCATGACACATTTTTGCACTGAAAAACACAGAAAACTACATCATGACTTTCCTGATGATCCAGTATTTCACCTGTTTAATTTATTAAATTGTGTCTACTAGAGCATTAAAAATTGCATATGTAGGCTGCCCTTCCTATGGGCGTAGCTCTTTTATCTACCTATCCTGCCTGGGTTCTCCCCTTCTTCTCTGAGAAAGAATGAAACTGATCACCCATCTCCCCTCACAGGGCACCTGTACCTATGGAACAGTCTCCTATGCACACTTTCCTAAATAAATCTGCTTTCACACTCCTTCAAAAAATTTTTTGAGAGGTTTTTGCTATAAGCCATGTGCACTCACCAGAAAGACAGAGACAGAAAGCGAGAAATCATCCCCCCAGAGGGGATGGCCACGCCACCATCCCTTCTCCTATCCCTTCTCCTCCATTCTCCTCTTGGGATCTTGGGCATGCACGCATACACGCCCAGCGCGTTTAAGCCACCAAGTCTGGGACTTGAACCGCAGTCGACCACATGGGAATCCGGCAACATAGCCATTACGCCAACTGCTGGTCCCCCCCTTCAAAAAAATTAAAAAATTGTACTTGTAACTCACTTTTGTGGCTTTCACTCTACTTCTATTAGTGCAGCACTAGACACTTAGGGTAGTTTCCTGAATTACCTTTGTTTTGGGGCCCTCAGCGTTCCAATCAGGACAGGAATAATGGCGCACCCATCTTTAAGGCTCGCCATAGCTTTAACCGTATTTAAGGCCAGTATGTTAATACTGTGCTCCTCTCCAGTTTTCCATCAATCTTTTGATCATTAGGGAGGTTATGCAGAGGTGTCTTCTCTCTGTCCTCTCTGAGGGAGAGGGGCGGGGGGGGGAATTGGGGGGGTACACGATGGAAAGGTCATAAACACCAGCAGTAAGACCCACAGATGTCTCCCACATGGAGTGTGACAGTGGTTCCAGCGAGTCCTGATTCACTGACCTATGAAAGCTACCCTTTAAACTGTGGTCTGAAGCGGAGTCCCACTGTGCCCCGCCTGATCACCCAGCCGGATATCCGGAGCACAAGGGGTCTGGGGGGCGGGTCAGTCTGAGCCTGTGGCGACAGGAGTAGCCTCTGGAGGACCCAGCACTGTGAGCCCTGGAGAGCAGGAGGAGGAGCAAGAGGCAGAGAAGAAGGCGGCGACAAAAGAGGATGTGATGGCATCCGGGGCAGTGACACAGGAAGGTGTGATTCTGGACCGGTTCCCCAAAACCCGCCCCGGGAAACCCTAGTTCCGGCGAGGGTTCGCTTTGGCCTGGGTGAGTGCGCCGAGCTGCGCCGCGGACCGCGTAGCTCCGATCAGAATGATCCCTCAGGCCCCAAACCCGGGCTCTGCGCCAGCCAGGCTCCCGACCCCAAAAGCCAGTTTGTTTGAAAGGACATACATACAAACATAATACAACTAACTAAGTAAACTCTAACTCACTAACCAAGCCACCCACCCTCCCACCCTCTGCTGGCCTGACTCAGGTAGAAAAGAAGGAAGGACAGAAAAATATTAGTAATGGGAAAGTAGCTAAAAACATGAGTATATGATGTTTAAAGATACTTAGGTGAATATTATGAATATATAGAAGGAATGAAGGAATGATTTATTTCTAGCAAACTATAAACTACCAGAGTTGCCCCAAGAAGTGACAAGCCTGAAGAGAGCAGTAACCATAGAAGACAATGGGAACTCACCAGGTCCAGTTGCTTTTATGGTTGCTTAACGTTTAAAGAACAAAAAATTTCTGTGTTCTTTAGTACATTCCAGACCCAAGTTTTTCAGCATATCTATAGTGAAGGACAAGTTTTTTAAAAACTTAAAATTGGGACCAGCAGGCTGGTGGAGTGAAGGAGCTGGACTCTCACATGGCCAACCACAGTTTGAGTCCCAGACTTGGCGGTGGGCTTGCCGAGTGGTCATCCCCCTGGGGAGCAATTTCTCACTTTCTGTGTGTCAGTCTCTCTGTCTCTCTAGCAAGTGCACATACCCTATAGCAAAAATCTCTTTAAAAAAAAAAAAAGCTTAAAATTATTGTGGACTTATACTTTTGTAAAGTTTAATAAAAATATTAGAAAAATAATGAGGGCTGCCCTGTAGCTCAATGGTTAAAGGAGCTAAGACTACCATACATTCCAATAAAAACTTTATTTGGGACGCTCTAGATTGGAAAATACCAGCGAGTGTGTGTGTGTGTGTGTGTGTGTGTGTGTGTGAGTGTGCGTGCCCAAAATCCTGATGGAGAGGAAGAGTGGAGGAAAAAGGACTGCAATGTGACCACACTCCTTTAGAGGATGCTTCCTCTCTCTCACTTTCTTGTCAGCTCATGGACTGTCTAGAAATAAATAGGAGACATAAAGTACAAGGCTAATTTATAATACTATTATTTGTAATTTTGCTATAGGATGCATGCGATCACCGGACAGAGAGAGAGACAGAGATACAGAGAGATTCTGAGAAAACACCCCTCAGGGGGAATGGCCACACCATAATCCCTTCTCTATTCTCCTCTCAGGATATTGGGCATGCATGCACAAGTACATTTTTTAAAAATGATTGTTTTATTTAACTTTATTTTTAATTTGACCAGAGAGGTACAGAGTGAGAGTCAGAGAGAGGGAAAGTGAGAAAGCAAGCCGCCAGGTCCAGGACTTGAACTGCAATGGGCCATGTAGGAGTCCAACGCCCTTAAACACCACGCTACCTACTGGCCCCCACAAGTACATTTTTGAACCCACCAGGTCTGGAACTCGAACCACACAATTCACCTTGTGGGATCCAGCTGTCTTAACCACCATACTATTAGCTGGACCAGCAAGCCCAATTTTAAATTTTTTTTAAGATTAGGAATAAAATTATATTTTATTACATATAATCAAAACAAATATAGGGACAAGTGTTTACAAAAATTGAATACATTATTCATTGATGAGTCCGCTGATCTATGCCTGGGTATTATAATGATGCTAAATTTCTACAAAAGTTTCAAAAGCTTTCTGTATTTATCTCATCATGGATGGAAATAAACCATTTAGGGACTGACACTAGTCATTAGACCACAAGAAAAGATGAAAACATACCATATTTATTTTGCACTCTAGCATAACTTTTTTTGTTTTAAATTATTTATTTTTTCATTCATTTATTTTAATTCGACCACAGAGAGATGGGGGCAGGGGAGAAGAATGAGAAAGCAAGTCAACAGGTCCGGGACTCAAACCATGGTTGGCCATGTGGGAGTGACAGAGCCTTAACCACCATGTTACCTGCTGGCCCCACTAGCATGTGTCTCTCCCTGGTCAAATTAAAAATAATACTAACAGGGACCAGCAGTTAGTGTAATGGCTAGTTCGCTGGACTCCAACGTAGTCGACCGCAGTTCAAGTCCTGGACCTGGTGGCTTAAACTCACGCTGGGTGCGTGTGCGTGTCCATGATCCCAAGAGGAGAATGGAGGAGAAGGGATTGCGGCATGGCCATCCCCCCTGGGGGGTGATTTCTCACTTTCTGTCTCTCTGTCTCTCTCTGTCTGTCTGGCGAGCACATGCAAAAATCTCTCCAAAAAATAAAAAATTAAAAAAAATACTAACAGGAGCAACCAAATATGTGAAGGAAAGGCTGTTAGATCTAAAAAGAGAGATAGACTGCAACATAGAAATTGTTGGAGACCTCAAAAATAGTAACAACAAATATAATTAAAATAATTATTTAAAAATGATTATGGTAAAATATTAAAGAATGATAATATTTGTACAAAAGGTAACATAGAAATTCCAAATAAAATATTGAACTAAACCTAGCAGTGTGGCAAAGTATAACATACTATGTATGACACAGTAGGGTTTATTTCAGAAATACAAAAATGATTCAACCTTAGGGAATCTATCAATATCATTTATAATAAGCAATTAAAAGTAAAAATCACAATTATTATGTCAATAGAAACTGAAAAACATACAAAACTTCAACAGCCATTCCTAATAAATATTCAAAATAAAGATTTTTAAAAACTACTTAAATATGATAAAGATTGCAGGGGACCAGCAGGTAGTGTAGTGATTAAGGTGCTGGACAATCCCACATGGCAAACCATGGTTCACGTCCGGACCTGGCGGCGTGTCTTCTCTCTCTCTCTTTCTCTCTCTTCCTCTTCCTCTTCCTCTTTCTCTTCCTCTTCCTCTCTGTGTGTATCTCTCTCTTGTCAAATTAAAATAATTGAATAAATAATTCTTCTAAAAAATGATAAAGATTGTTTACCAAAACTCAACAGCAGACATTATACTAAAAGATAAAATAGAAAGTCATCTTTATTAAAACCAGGCATAGGAGAAGGATGCTATCACCACTATTATTCGACATTTTTTGGATGTTATACCTAATCCAATAAGAAAATGAAGTAATATGTGTTAGTTAGACAACTGTTAGTTGTCCCGCCAGGTCTGTTCTCTCCTTCTGCATTAGAAAGGTAGCTTAAAAAATAAAAACAAAACATAGCTTTAGAGCCAGTCTTGTGGTCTAGTGGTTAAGGGAGCCAGATCTTACATTGCTGACCATGTGGTTTGAATGTCAGACCTGGCAGCTTGCGAAACATACTGGGCACATGCCTGTGCATGCCTAAAATTCCAACAGAGTGGAGTAGAAGGGATTGTAGCGTGATCATGTTCCATTGCAAGTTGCTTTCTACCTGTCCTTCTCTCTCTGTCTCTGGTGCATGTACCTTCTGGCAATTTTTAAAATAGAATTATTTATTTTATTTTATTTATCATTATCATCATTATTATTATTTTAATTTGCTGCAGGACACATGCCCCCACCAGAGAGAGACAGAGAAACATCAGGTCTGGGACTCAAACCGCAGTTGGCTATTAGAGACAGAAAGCGAGAAAACAACCCCCGAGGGGATGATCACGCCGCAATCCCTTCTCCTCCATTCTCCTCTTGGGATCTTGGGCATGCACGCACATGCGCCCAGCGTGAGTTTTAAGCCACTGGGTCTGGGACACGAACTGCGGTCGACTACGTGGGAGTCCAGCGACATAGCCATTACACTAACTGCTGGTTCCCTGTTATTATTATTTTTTAAATGATAACCTCTGACCTAGTGAGTATCTTTTTAAAAGATTTATTTCCTTAATTCCATTTGTTATTATTTTTAAAAAATTTGACCAGAGAGACAGAGAGAGAAAGAGAAAGTGAGAAAGCAAGCCATCAGGTCCAGGGCTTGAACCATGGTCTGCCATGTGGGAATCCAGTGCCCTTAACCACCACGCCACCTGCTGGCCCCTACTAGTTTTTTAAGAATTATTTTTATTTAACTTTATTTATTTACTTGTTATTATTATTATTTTATTTTATTTGACCAGAGAGAGAGAGAGAGAAAGAGAGAGAGAAAGTAAGCTGCCAGGTCCGGGACTTGAACTGCAGTCAGCCATGTGGGAGTCCAGTGTCTATAACCACCACACCATCCACCAGCCTCTAATTTACTAATTTTTTAAATTAGATTTTTAACATAGAGCACATGTGCTTGCCAGAGAGACACAGAGAGACAGAGATACAGAAAGCAAAAAAATCACCCCTCAAGGGTGACACCATGCCACAGTCCCTTCTCTTCCATTCTCCTCTCAGGATTTTGGACACACATACACACTTGCCTGGTGTGAGGCTTAAGGTGGGTCTGGGACTCAAACCCCTGTCGACTTAGTGGGAGTCCAGCGACATAACCATTATTCCATCTGCTGGTCCCTTATTAATTTTTTCATTTGGCCAAAGACAGAGAGAGAAAGGGAAAGTGAGAAAGCAAACTGCTAGGTCTGGGACTGGAACCACCGTCAGCCATATGGGAGTCCAGTGCCTTAACTACCACGCCACCTACCAGCCCCGTGGTAAATTTTTTTAAAAAGAAAAAAAAATACAGCTTTAACTAAGCACATGGTTGAAGGACGACATTCTCCAGTTCTCCTGAACCTATGTGCAGCCATGTGACTGCTCCAGTGGAATATGCACAGAAGTGAATGATGAGTTTAATGTATCCCTCAACTTCCTAAAAGGAAATTGCTTGGCCCAGCTCTGGTAGTGTAAGCCAGATGTTGGATGTGAGGCCACATGGGAAGCCGGGGTCTGATTCCTAGTCCATGCTATATATAGAGCTACAAGTGGCGGGCATGCACCTGTAGTCCCAGCTCTCTCGGAACCTGAGGTAGGAGGATCATGAAATATGACACAGCTATCATATTATGAATTAGACATATGATTACCTGGAAATTCCATTAAGCATTATATGATGAATGAAGTTCATTGCAGAAGAACGTGTATGGCACTTTTGGGGGGGTAACAATCACAGCAACAAAAACCCTCTTTTCATGTTTATTTTTTGGTATGAACAGAGGCCAGAGTGAAGATATATTAGGTTTGGTCTTCCCAGAATTAGACATTGAGGCAACGCTTTGAGTGCAGATAGTCTATTTGATAGAAAGTGAGACAGGGGGAAAGTCAATGCAAAGTGCATTAGTGAGCAGGTTATGACTGTGGGTAGCTGGACTCAGTCCTAGAAATTTCCTTTTTTTTTAAAGGAAATTGTTTTAACTTTATTTAAATTTGACGAGAGAAGGACAGTGTGAGAGAGGGAGAGGGAGATAGTGAGAGAAAGAGGGAAAGTGAGAAAGCAAGCCACCAGGTCCGGGACTCGAACCATGGTCGGCCATGTGGGAGTCCAGCGCATATGGGAGTCCAGTGCCTTAACTACCACGCCACCTACCAGCCCCGTGGTAAATTTTTTTAAAAAGAAAAAAAAATACAGCTTTAACTAAGCACATGGTTGAAGGACGACATTCTCCAGTTCTCCTGAACCTATGTGCAGCCATGTGACTGCTCCAGTGGAATATGCACAGAAGTGAATGATGAGTTTAATGTATCCCTCAACTTCCTAAAAGGAAATTGCTTGGCCCAGCTCTGGTAGTGTAAGCCAGATGTTGGATGTGAGGCCACATGGGAAGCCGGGGTCTGATTCCTAGTCCATGCTATATATAGAGCTACAAGTGGCGGGCATGCACCTGTAGTCCCAGCTCTCTCGGAACCTGAGGTAGGAGGATCATGAAATATGACACAGCTATCATATTATGAATTAGACATATGATTACCTGGAAATTCCATTAAGCATTATATGATGAATGAAGTTCATTGCAGAAGAACGTGTATGGCACTTTTGGGGGGGTAACAATCACAGCAACAAAAACCCTCTTTTCATGTTTATTTTTTGGTATGAACAGAGGCCAGAGTGAAGATATATTAGGTTTGGTCTTCCCAGAATTAGACATTGAGGCAACGCTTTGAGTGCAGATAGTCTATTTGATAGAAAGTGAGACAGGGGGAAAGTCAATGCAAAGTGCATTAGTGAGCAGGTTATGACTGTGGGTAGCTGGACTCAGTCCTAGAAATTTCCTTTTTTTTTAAAGGAAATTGTTTTAACTTTATTTAAATTTGACGAGAGAAGGACAGTGTGAGAGAGGGAGAGGGAGATAGTGAGAGAAAGAGGGAAAGTGAGAAAGCAAGCCACCAGGTCCGGGACTCGAACCATGGTCGGCCATGTGGGAGTCCAGCGCCCTTAACTACCACACCTCCTGCTGGCCCCCCTACTAGAAATTTCTAAGTGACCGTGGAACACACCTCAAAGTTGTCTCACTGGGCATGAGGTAAGGAAGTTGGCATTACTCTGCCATTGCATTCAGGATGTGGCATTGCTTCTTATTTTGACTGAGGGAAAAGTCTCAGAAGTTTGCATTTAGCCATTTCTACCCTTTCTTTTATTCCTTGGGCAAAGGAACAATTCGAGGGCTCTTGCAGCTGCTGAGTCTGTCCATTCCAAAAATATACTCAGGGGGCCGGCCCTGTAGCTTGGTGGTTAAGATGAGCTAGATCACATGGCTGATTGAATTTTGAATCTCAGACCCTGGGGCTTGAAAGACAGGCTGGACATAGGCATGTGTGCCCCAAATGTCAACAGGATGGAGAAATGGAGAAAGGATTGCAGCATGACCACATCTCATTGTGGGGTTCTTTCTCCCTCTCTCTCTTTTTCTCTTGTGTGCACATGCACTCTCTGGCAACTAAAAAGAAAAGCAAAACTCCCAAAATATTCTCAAGGAAGAAAGATGACCAAATAGTGGATCTGTGGATCCATTGGTGTCACTGTGAGCCTTGAGCCAGAACTCCATTTCTCACCAGCCCTCGATACATCCCACTCAAACAGGGGACTTGCAATGCTGCTTTGGGTTTCTTGATATCAGCCCCCCAAAGAAAGGTATTCATCTTTTCCTGGTATATGTCACACTGATAAGTGGCCTATGTTCTCTTGAGGAAGAATTGCTGGAATCATAACTGTCTATATTTGCTGTGCTATTGCAGGACCCTTCCTCAAGGGAACCAGGCCTTTACTTGATCTACTCTAGATCTCTGAACATGCTCAGTGATGGACAATGGGCAAAGGATCATGATTTTTCCATTATGGCAACTGACATCAGCCTACTGCTCACTTGTTCCTATTTTTTTTAAAAAAGGTTTCTGCCATAGGGCATGTGTGCTCACCCTAGCAAGAAAGCAACAGGGAAAGTGAGAAATTACCCTCCAAGAGGAATGGCCACACCACAATCTCTTCTCTATTCTCCTCCTGGGAATGCACACACACACACACACACACACACACCTGGCATGATTTTCAAGCCACTAGATCTGGGACTCACACTGTAGTT
>NW_006203417.1:62091-74700 GCF_000334495.1 Tupaia belangeri chinensis | reverse complement strand
GAGAGAGAGAGAGAGGAAGTGAGAAAGCAAGCCACCAGGTCCGAGACTTGAACCGTGGTCGACCATGTGGGAGTCCAGCACCTTTAACCACCATGCCACTTGCCGGCCCCACCATACGTCTTTAACACCCCTTGATTTTTGTTGTTGTTGTTGTTGTTGTTATAAAGAACACCACTGTTGGCTTTTATTATATAGGGCCAAATTGTATCTCCCATGTACCCAAATTCATATGTTGAAGTTATAACATCCTGTACCTCAGAATGTGATTGTATTAGGAGACAGAGTCTTTAAAGAGGTAATTAAGATAAAATAAGGTAAAATAAGAAGAGGCGATTAGAACACAATGCACATGGGACCAGAAGGTTCCATAATGGCTTTGTCGCTGGACTTCCATGTAGTTGACTGTGGTTCGAGTCCAGGACCCAGTGACTTAAACTCACACCAGGCGCATGTGCATGCGTTCCCAAGATCCCGAGAGGAGAATGAAGGAGAAGGGATTGCAGCTTGGCCATCCCCCTTGGGAGGGGTGATTTCTCACTTTCTGTCTCTCTGTCCCTCTTTGTCTTTCTGGCTAACGCATGTGCCCTATAGCAAAAGTCATTTAAAACAAACAAATAAACAAAACAAAAACAAAAAACACAATGCACAGTACAAGGGGTGACCATCTCTTAGCTAGGGAGAGAGGCCTCAGAAGAAACCAAACCCACTGATACCTTGATCTTGGCACCTCCCCTCTACAACTGTGAGAAATAAATTTCTGTTGTTTAGGTTACGTCTGTGGTATTTTGCTATAGCAGCTCTAGCAAATCAATACAGCTTCTCATTTATCTTGTTCCTAGGGATGCCATCGTTTATTATCCATCTCTACAGAGTCCTGCAGGTCAGAGTTCCAGCTTAACTATTCTAGACTTGCTGTCCATCGTGGTTATTATACTCACCTTGACTCTGAGTTCACTGTTAAAACTTGGCCTCTGCTACTTTAGATTCCTGTCATCCCCATCAAGACCAAGGAGCCTAATTGCACAGCAGTCTCCCCCATCACGAATCCTGACCCATAGAAGACTGCCACCAGTAGAATTTTTCAGCACTGCCAGTAACATTATCTTCATTGTCTTAACAAAATAGTTGTCCTCGCGGGCCCTCCCAGGGGACTTTGTCAACTGCTGTGTTTTCTGGTTTTACATAATAGAGCCATTCTAATTTACCCATTTCTGTGAACCTTTTGACCCCTTTCTCGGCCAAAGCACTTCCAACAACTCTCCTTAATTTATTGTATAGAGTCCTCGTATCCAAGTTTCAAGTTTACAGCAGCATACTAGGACTGGCTCCAGGGGTTCTTACCAGGATGTTCAATCCTGAGTCATGGGAGAGTGTTCCAATATCTATAAACTCTCCTATAATTCAGCTCTGTATTGCTTGCTGGTCTAGCAATCTCAAGATCCATTCCCAGTTTATTCTCCTCTTTCCTGCAAATCCAGATTCACAAGTCCTGCAACTATTCAGAGAACAGTCTCTTTTCTCTCAGAGTAGAAATTGTATTTTCCTTCTTGGGCCATGCTAGGAATTGTCCCTCATTATTCGTCTATACTAGAAGTGCACTGAGGTGGGGGCAGATCTTCTGGAAGACAAACATCATTCTTCTATGTAACTCTACCACTCTTACAATCTAGAATTTGATTTTTAGTTTAGAGTTCTTTCTTCCAAAAGAGATTTTTTAAAAAGATAAAAGTTTTTTTTATGAAGACCTTTATTTTCACAATGTTCCTTGACTTAATAGTTGGCTGGCCAAACTTAGCATTTTCTTCCTTTAGGGCTTCTATGGTCATTAACAATAGGAAGCCAATTCCATGAATCTTAAAATGTCTCAAAAGCTAGAGCTATCACATAGGCTTTTCTTCCTCTTGTTTTTGTTTTGTTTTGTTTTGCAAGTGAGAAATCACCCTCAGGAGGGATGGCCACACTACAGTCTCTTCTCCCCTGTTCTCTTCTAAGGATCTTGGACATGAATGCACATAGGGTGGGTATGATTTTCAAACTGCTGGGTCCTGGACTGGAACTACGAAGTTGGCCCTTTTGGATCCAGCTGCCTCAACCTCCACATCATCTGCTGTCTCTGCCTCCATTTTTTAAAAAATTGCCATAGGGCACACTTGTGGCTTTGCCAGAAAGAGAAAGCATTCCCAACGGGGTGTGGTCTCTGCAATCTCTTCTCCATTTCACCATCCTGTCCAGATTTGGGGCATGCATGTACATGCACCTGGCATGTTTTTCAAGCCATGGGGGTCAGGATTGAAAGCGTGGTTGACTATGTGGGATCTATCTCCCTTAATCATTAGGGAGGTCATAGGGCTGGCCAGCTTTCCTCCACTTATACCCCATCCCAATCTCAGAAATTATGATGTGAAAACATACTGGGGATTGGCACCACCCTGCTTACTATCAGTCAGTGACATTTTTCTTTTCAAGAATTTAAGTGGGAACCAGCAGTTAGCGTAATGGCTATGTCACTGGATTCCCACGTAGTAGACCGCGGTTCGCGTCCCAGACCCGGTGGCTTAAAACTCACGCCGGGCGCGTTTGCGTGCGTGCCCAAGATCCCGAGAGGAGAATGGAGGAGGAGGGATTGTGGTGTGACCATCCCCCCTGGGGGGTGATTTCTCGCTTTCTGTCTCTAATGTCTCTCTCTGTCTGTCTGGCGAGCGCATGCGCCCTACAGTGAAAATCTCTCCAAAAAAAAAAAAAAAGAATTTAAGTGATTCAATTCCAGAATTTCATCCTGAGGGTTTACTTCAAAGGACTACTCCTGATATTAACTGTCTTACTTTGGGTGAAACATAATCCTCAGATAAGTGTTTGAGAGAAAGTGGTTTATTTTGGAGGTAATCCCAGGAAGCAATGGAGGGAATTAAGGTAGGAAAGAAATGGAAAACAATACAAGATCTGTTAATGAGCAGGGTAGTGCTGTGGGCAACTGAGACTCAATTCCATTGGGATTTCAGGAAGACTAAATAGAGCATGCCCCAGAGTTTTCCACTCAGGGAACAAAAGAAACTGGGCTATTTTCCCTCCAGTCAGGTCCATCATTGATTGAGGGTTGGTCCTATGGGCCTTAACTCCTTAGCACTTCTGGCCTTCCTTGTACCTTGGCTAAGCACACTCCTGTGGCCTGAAAGTTCTTGGGCAGAGAAAGTTCTTGGGCAGAGAGTCGCAGGTGCTTGCAATAAGAAATCAGTGGCCTGTAAAGAAACAATGATTGCCTAGGGGAAAAATGGGAGGCGCATCAACAGAGTCAGCTGCAGTGGTGGGAGGGAGTTACTTTTCTTTCTTTCTTTTTTTTTGTAATTTCCAGAGGGTACGTGTGCTCCCAGAGAGAGACGAGAGTAGGAGGAGGAAAGAAAGCACTCCCCCCAATAGGGCATGATAATACTGCAGCCCCTTCTCCATTTTTCCAACCTGTTAGGATTCGGGGCTCAACATACTTCTCCAGCCACTGTGTCTAGAATTCAAACTGTGGGGTCAGCTACGTGGGATCCAGCTCCATTAACCACTGAGCCCTGAAGCTGCTCCTCACTTTTTCTTCATATAAACTTACATTCTTTTTCTGGTTGAGGTGAGCTTGTGCCTGTGCATGTTCCTAGGGGCAGGAAAATGAAAGATTTTCTCCTTTAGATTTTGAAATAGGTGGTTTGGTACTGCAGTCCACCAACGCTGTGCATGCTAGGGGTTTTCCCCTCAAATAGAGAACGGGATTAGATGTTGAACAGGAAAGAAAGAGGGAGGGAGGGTAGAAAGAAGGAAGGAAAGAAGGAAGAAAGAAAGGAAGATTCATGAGCAGGTCAGGTCTCAGTTATCTCTCTATAGCCCCTTGTACTTTAACCTTCTTATCACTCAGAGATGCTTTTGTCTGTAAATAACAGTATCTATATAAATACAATGGCTTAAATATATGGGTTTAGGGCCAGCTAGGTGGTATGGAGGGTAAGGTGCTGGATCTCACATGGCTGACTGCGTGTTTTGAGTCCTGGACTCAACACCTTGAAAATCACTCTGGGCATATGAGCTTACGTGTGCAAAATTCTGAGAGAAGAATGGAGGAGAAGAGATTGCAAAGTGGCCACCCCACCCCCACCCCATAGATGTTTTCTCATTCTCCTCCCCTCTGTCTCTCTTCAGCTAGCATATTCACGCTATAGGGGGAAAAAGGTTTATGGGTTTATTTTCTCATAGATCAGAGGTCAGGGACTGCTGGCATTTGTTCAGCAGCAGCTCAACAGTGTCAGGGGCTGATGGCTTTGCAGTTCTCTTGGCCTTTCCCTCAGTGCCACTAGATGACTTTTACATTTGCACATTCAAGGCAAGAAAAGGAAGAGATAGCATCCGTATCAAGAAAGCAAAAGGTTTCCCAAAGCACTCATGCAGAAGTTCCCTAGGACTGCTGTAACAAATTACCACACACTTCCTGGCTTAAAAGAATACACAGTTCGAGATGTTAGAAGTCCGTAACAAATCTTGCTGGACTAAAATCACAGGCTTACATTCCTTCTGGAGGCTCTAGGAGAATATGGGTTTCCTTGCCTTTCCCAGCTTCTAGAGGGGGCCTAAATTCCTTGACTGGTAGCTCCTCACTTCTCAGCCAATAGTCACATCTCTCTGACTTCTGTTTCTGTCACCACATTTTTTCCTGACTCTTCTGCCCCCCATCTTCCACATATAAGGACCCTTGGGATTCTTTTCTGCCTACCTGAATAATTCAGGTAATAATCTCCCCATTTTGAGATCAAGTGATTAGCAACCTTAGTTATATTTGAAACCTTAATTCCCCTTTGCTATGTAACCTGACATATTCACAGGTTCTGAAGACAAGAACATTTTTTTTGGGGGGGGAGAGTGTGGAAGGGCCTACCCAAATCCATTATGTATCATTGGCTAAAATTCCAACTGGATGAGACAGTAAAATGGGATTGGGTGTGAGAGTGGGGTCAGCTGAATGGCAGTGTCTGCCATACTTGCTAGCATGTCTTTGTTTGTAATTATATATTTATCGTATAATTTTCTCCCCTAGTAGGTCATGTATTCCATGAGAGCAAGGATCAGGTATGTTTCATTCACCATTTTATTTTCAGCATACAATGCAGTACCTGACACATGGTAGCTAGGTATTACAAATGGAGTCAGGATGGTTTAGTCTGGCTCCCTCACCTTCTGTCTTGCTTCTTATCATGCTTGAAGGCCACGGGGTAGACAACTTACAGTATTTGTTTTAGTGCGCTTGCATGCTTGTTATGTAATTATGACTTTGCTGTTTTATGCCACCGAATATAAGGTGCATGTTGTGTGTGACAGTTTGGTTTCAGCAATGAGCCACTGTTGTCTGCAGTCCCTTTAAGATAAAAGGAGCACTGCCCTGTACTGTGTCACCCAGTTTTGCCCCACCCTGCTATGCCCTGCTAGAACTACCTGCTCTGCTCAGCCTTGGTTCAGGCTGGTGGACCCTGATGGCCTTGGCTTGGTGGGGCCTTGGCTCAGCTTGGTTCAGCTCCACGCACTGTGAGCGCCAAGAGGGAGGAAGCACTCTGAGTGTTCTCCATGTGTGTTACTAACTCCAAGCGCCTCAAGCACGGCTATGTATGGACTTTGCAAGCCTAAGAGCTTTGTGGGCTCCCACTAAACTCAGCCAATAAGCAACATGACATCAGTGCATTGTGTCTTTTTCCAACTCCCTGCATCTCCGTTCGACTCATCCTTTGGAGGAATAAAGAAACTCACTAAACAAGCTGCTCAATATATTTTTAGTGCATAAAGGAATACATGAACAAGTATGCACACATGCATACATGCATATTCATTTCTTTTTTTTTTTCTTTTTTTTTTTGTTTTTGGAGAGATTTTCACTGTAGGGCGCGTGCGCTCGCCAGACAGACAGAGAGAGACATAGAGACAGAAAGCGAGAAATCACCCCCCAGGGGGGATGGTCCCGCCGCAATCCCTTCTCCGCCATTCTCCTCTCGGGATCTTGGGCACGCACGCACACGCGCCTGGCGTGAGTTTTAAGCCACCGGGTCCGGGACACGAACCACGGTCGACTACGTGGGAGTCCAGCGACATAGCCATTACGCTAACTGCTGGTTCCCACATGCATATTCATTAAAGCATTGAGGGGTCAGATAAGAACTGGAAACAATGTCACTGTTCATCTATAAAAATAGATTTAATAAATAAATTGCTTTGTCCACAATAAATCCCTAGTACATTTATTAAAAAAAATTTTGCCAGAGGGCCTTTGTGCTTGCTAGAGAGAGACAGAGACAGAGAAGGAAAGTGAGAAAGCACCCCCCTGTGGAATGGTCATACCAGAATCCCTTCTCTTTCATTTTCCCCTACTTTTGGGATTTTGGGCACACACACACACACCTGGTGTGTTTTTTAAGTCACCAGGTATACGACTTGAACTGCGCAGTTGGCCAGCTGGGATACAGCCACTTTACTTACCACTCCACTAACTGGCCCAATCCCTAGGAGACTTATACAATGAAATACTATACAGCCTCGATAAACAATCAGGTAGGTCTTAAATGCAGTGACATGAAAGAATGCTTATGATTTATCATTAAGGGAAAATGGAAATTGCATAACAGCACATATTGTATGAACTTATTTGACAAAGAATAAACTGGAGCTTATCTCCCCAGAGAAAAAAGCACATGAAGAACCAAAAGGAAGTGACCAGCAGTTAGTGTAATGGCTATGTTGCTGGACTCCCATGTAGTCGACCGCAGTTTGCGTCCCAGACCTGGTGACTTAAACTCACGCTGGGCGCATGCGTGTGCGTGCCCAAGATCCCAAGAGGAGAATGGAGGAGAAGGGATTGTGGCATGGCCATCTTCTGTGGGTGTTGATTTCTCGCTTTCAGACAGAAAGGGTGCGAGCGTATGCACCCTATAGCAAAAAACCAAAAACCAAAAACAAAACAAAACAAAAAAAAGAACAAAGAATCCAAGTTCTTGGCTTTTTTTTTTTTTTTTTTTTGAGAGGTGCTATAGGGCATGTGCACTCACCAGAAAGAGAGAGAGAGAGAGAGAGAGAGAGAGAGACAGAAAGCGAGAAATCACCCCCCAGGGGGGATGGCTACGCCACAATCCCTTCTCCTCCATTCTCCTCTCAGGATCTTGGGCACGCAAGCACAAGTGCACAGCATGAGTTTAAGTCACTGGGTCCCGGACTCAAACTGCTGTTGACTACATGGGAGTCCAGCGACACAGCCATTACGCCAACTGCTGGTCCCCTTGACTTTGAATTCTTACAGGAACACATACTAAGTACATTCCTATCTCATGGTCTTTGTACTGACTGTTCCTTCTGCCTATTAATACTCCTCCTCACACATTAAACTACTAATATGAATTATCATAATTGATAGCTTGCTCTGTTCGTTCATTGAGGTCTCTGTCCAATGTTGTCTTCTTAGAGATGTCTGTCTCTACCACCTATCAGAAATAGCATGCCCTATCACTCTCCATACCCTTGTTCTGCTTTATTCTTATGATGCTATATATGTATTTGTTTAATTATTTAGTGTATCTCTTCTCTTCTTAAACATAAGCCCCATGAGGCCAGAGATCTAGGTGATTCTGATGTAGGACTACCTCACTTTAGGAACCATGTCTAAGCTTAGAGCAGCAGTTCTCAAAATATGGTCTCCCAACCAGCAACATCAGTATCACTTGGGAGCTTGTTAGAAACGAAAAAAAAAAAAAAAACAACACAAATGATCAAGCCCCGGCACAGCCCTACTGAATCAGAAACCCTGGGAGTAGGGCCCAGCAGTCTGTGCTTTAACAAGCCCTCCAGGGGATTCTGATGCACACTGACATTTGAGATCCACTGACTTTGCTTTTCTTTTCTACTCAGCATTTCCCCAGCTCTCTTCTTAGATATCTTTTCCAGGTAGAAAGATGTACCAAACCTCCTACTTCAAAATCCAAAAAAGAAAACTTCCATCTCCCTGCCCCTTGGCATGTGCACTGGCATGTGCACTCACACGTGCTCACCTCAACCTGACGTAGAGAAGTGGAGGAGAAGGAATTGTGGTGTGACCATGTCCCATTAGGGTGTGCTTTCTCCCTCTCCCTCTCGGTCTGGTCTCTGTCTTGCTCTCAGATGAATGCATATGCATTCTGGCAAAAAAAAAAAAAAAAGATGTCAACTCGTTCCCCTGTTCTCTCCTCTGTGGTGCTCTTCAGAATGTTTGAAATAAGATACAAAAGCTGAAATACTGTATTTAACTTAAAATTTGCTTGAATTTCTCTGTCTAGAAAAAGGGCTAGGGCCAGCAGGTACAACGTTTGTTAAAGCAGTGGACTCCCACAGGGCTGACTATGGTTTCAGTCTTGGACCCAGCGGCTTGAAAATCATGCTGGGTGCATGTGTGTGCATGCCCAACATCCAGAGAGGAGAATGGAGGAGAAGGGATCGCATCATTGCCATCCTCCTTGGTGGTGGTGGTGGTGGTGGGGGGTGATTTCATACTTTCCCTCTTTCTGTCTCTCTCCTCTCGGATGAGTGCAAAAACCTAAAAAAATACGATATAATAATAATAATAATAAAAAAAAGACTGACCAGCATTTGGCATAATGGCTATTTCGCTGGACTCCCATGTAGTCAACCGTGGTTCGAGTCCTGGACCTGGTGGCTTAAACTCACACCAGGCGAGTGTGCGTGTGTCCCCAAGATCCGAGAGGAGAGTGGAGGAGCAGGGATTGCTCCTCCCTGGGGGGTGACTTCTCACTTTCTGTTTCTCTGTCTCTGTCTCTCTGGTGAGTGCACGCGCCCTGTAGCAAAAACCTCACCAAAAAGAGAAAAAGGGCTAATGAGCTTTCTGCAGAAGGCTAGGAAGTAAGTATTCTTGTCTTTGCGGGCCAGTCTGTCACAACTACACAACTCTGCTATCATAATGTGAAAGAAATGATAGACAGTATGTAAATGAATGAGCATGGCTGTGTTCCACTAAAACTTCATTTCTGGACACTGAAATCTGAATTGTTGGCAATCTGGTGGACATAATGTGTATGTAATATGAGGCTATTTTGTATTTCTCTGATTTTTCATTTTTCCTCTTCTTTGAAGTGCTTGACATGTCTTTTGTCCCTTTTTCTATCTGCTGAAGGCAAATCATTCCAGTGGACAGTAATCTTGGTCATTCACTTTGTATGGAGTGAAATAACGCCTGACATTTGGATATACAGTGAATCCTGGCAGTGGCGAATGTCTTGGCTCATTGGACAGAGGCATAGAAAGAGCAATGCTGGAATAGCAGTGGCAAGGATGTGTGGGAAAGATATGTCGATGGACCACTTGGAAGGGGCAGATCTTTGTGTTTCAAATGAACATCTGCCAAAGAACATCTATTGCAGAGGAGATTCTCAACAGCCAGGTGGATAAGATGGGCTGTCCTGTGGATGTCAGCATCCTTTCTCCTTGGCTGCTCCCCTACTCGTGCAAGGGGCCCATGGACTGGTAGTTACATAGGCAAGGGTGGAGGCTGTGTGGACCTGGCAGCATGGACTTCCGGTTATTTTCCACTGTGATGGTTGGTTTCCATGGTTGATTAAGCTACTGCCGCTGCAAAGTGCCCAAGGAGAGAACAGCTGAGACCAATGCTGATATATTACCAGTGACTGAAGGGACACTAGCCAGCCACCTTGTTGCAAGTTAATTGCATTGGGCCTCCTCCGCCTTGGAGGCAATAGTGAGATCCCTTGAAGGAATCAATACGTCATTCAATTTTGGGTCTGCCTTGCCTGCCTGCACTGCCTAACCAATCTTACTGCTTCCTCTTTTTTGTCACACTCCAGTAAACTCTTTACACTCATAACTCAGTTTCAGCTTCTGCTTCCTAAAGAATGCAATCTGTGTGGGACTGGCAGGGGGGGTGGGGGTTAGGGGGCCGGACTTCCACATGGTTAACCGCAGTTTGAGTCCCAGACCTGGTGGCATGCTTTTTCACTTCCCTCTCTCTCTGTCTCCTTCTGTATCTCTCTGGGCAAATTAAAGAAATAGAATTAAATAACTCATTCTTTAAAAAAAGAATGCAATCTGTGACAACGTTTTTGCTAAGGGGAAATGGGACATTTATAATGTGAGGCATGCATGGAATGGTGATTAGTCAAATTATCATCCATGGTGGCTTGACATAGGATGCAATTGGAGGACAAAGCTTTGGGAAATCAAGTGGCTAGAGCTTTTAGTCCCCATGGTGACAATGATGATTGCGTAGGATGTAGCTAAGGCTGTTTCTGATGACCCTGGAGAGCTTACACAGAAGGGAGGACAAATTGAAAGCCTTGAATGCACAACTTAGATCACAATGGAATATCAAAGAGCCTCAATGCTAGCATTAAGGTGGTTTTTATTCTCCTGGAACAGCAGGACTGATATGCCTGAATATCACACTTAGGGACTGATTATAAATGTCGTAGAGGTGCAGCAATTAAAGGCAGAGCCTGGCCAAGACACAGGCTAAGTTGAAGACACTCCTGAAAAAAGAACAGGACCCTAACATATTGGATGGAAATATTTGGACATAAACAGTTAAGTCCGAGAAAAATTGAACTTCCAGGGGACCATTAGATGACATGGTGGTTGGGACGCTGGACACTCCCATATGACCAACCATGGTTTGAGTTCTGGACCTGGTGGGTTGCTTTCTCACTTTCACTCTCTGTCTCTCTCTGGTCAAAATAAAAACTAAATGCATGAATAAATACAATTAAATAAGTAATTATTTTAAAAATTTAACTTCCAAATTGACTTGATTTTTTTTTTTTTTTGCCAGTAGAAACAGTACTACATCCTGGGAACCAGTAGTTAGCATAGTGGCTATGTCGCTGGACTCCCACATAGTTGACCGCGGTTCACGTCCCGGACCCAGTGGCTTAGAACTCACGCTGGGCGCGTGTGCGTGCATGCCCAAGATCCCGAGAGGAGAATGGAGGAGAAGGGATTGTGGCATGACCATCCCCTCTGGGGGGTGATTTCTTGCTTTCTGTCTCTATGTCTCTCTCTGTCTGTCTGGCGAGCACATGCACCCTATAGCAAAAACTTCTCCAAAAAGAAAAAAAAAAAAGAAAGAAACACACAGGTGTGGGCCTGTACCATAGCATAGTGCTTAAGGTAGCCAGATCCCACAGGGCTGACCACAGTTCATGACTTTTTTTTTTTCTTGAGAATTTTTGCTGTAAGGTGTGTATGCTTGCCAGAGAGAGATAGAGAGAGACAGAGAGACAGAGAGTCAGGGAAATAGAAAGCGAGAAATCACCCCCAGCGGGGATGGCCATGCCACAGTCCCTTCTCTATTCTCCTCTCAGGATCTTGGGCATGCATGCACACGTGCCTGGTGTGAGTTCTACACCACCAGGTTCAGGACTACAGTTGAGTAAGTGGGCTTCCAGCAACGCAACTGTTATGTCATCTGCTGGTCCCAAGGGCTGACCACAGTTCAAGTCCTGACCCCAGCAGCTTAAAAAATATGCTGGCCTCATATACGAGTACCCAAGACCTTGATGGGGTGGAGAATTGGAAGCAAAATGATTGAGGTGTAAACATGCCCCAATGGGGGTTGCTTTTCTCTCTGATGAACATACACACACCCTCTGGCCAAAAAGAAAGAAAGGAAAGAAGGAAAGGAAAGGAAAGGAGAGGAAAGGAAAGGAAAGGAAAGGGAAGGGAAGGAAAGGGAAGGGAAGGGAAGGGAAGGGAAGGGAAGGGAAGGGAAGGGAAGGGAAGGGAAGGAAAAGGGAAAGGAAATACCCAGGTGGTGAGAG
Organism: Tupaia belangeri chinensis; assembly: GCF_000334495.1. Classification (NCBI taxonomy): domain Eukaryota; kingdom Metazoa; phylum Chordata; class Mammalia; order Scandentia; family Tupaiidae; genus Tupaia; species Tupaia belangeri. Next base: position 62,881 of record NW_006203417.1, on the reverse strand, counting down.
GAGCACCAGTGTTATTGAAAAGCTCTGTGGCATATCCTCTGTCAACCAGAGATGGCGACGGGAGATGCTTCAGTGGAACTGGGCTCCCTGATTTCAATAAGAATGATAGGGTCCTGAAGGGTCCAGATGATAGTACTCAACTGTCAGAACTAAGGTGGATAAAAGGGAGCCAGCAGGTGGTGTAATGGTTATGGTGCTGGACTCCCACATGGTCGACTGCAGTGTGAATCTCGGACATAGAAGCTTGAAAATCATGCCAGGCATGTGTGAGTGCATGCCCAAAATCCCAGGAGGAAAATGAAGGAGAAGTTATTGCAGGATGCCAAACTTCCCTGGGGGGCGATTCCTCACTCAGTCTCTCTCTGGCAAGTGCCTTATAGCAAAAACCAAAAAAAAAAAAAAAAAAGGATGTAATTTACATAATAAAGTACAGGGAAGGGTAATAATCTATGTGTTTCACCTCCACCTGTTGCAGTGAGGGATTATGGAATTCCTTATGAATGAAATAGATGTGATATATTGAAGTAGAAAAATTCTACGTCTGCTAGATGCCTAGATTCTTGTTCTGTTGCCAGATCTACTAAGCCAGTTCATAGAGCTGAAGCTCCTTGATTAAGAGGGAGAACACTATCAATTAAAAATAATTATAGTAATAACAAATACAATTAAATAAAATTTTTTTGGAGAGGTTTTTGCTATAGGGTGCGTGCACTTGCCAGACAGACAGAGAGACAGAAAGCGAGAAATCACCCCCCAGGGGGGATGGCCACACCGCAACCCCTTCTCCTCC
>NW_006203417.1:58131-61981 GCF_000334495.1 Tupaia belangeri chinensis | reverse complement strand
GGGGGGGTCCAGCGACATAGCCATTACGCTAACTGCTGGTCCCAATTAAATAATTCTTTTAAAAAAAGGGAGAGCAGCAGGTGGTGTGGTGGTTAAGACACTGGACTCCCATATGAATGACCACAGTTTGAGTCCTGGACCTGGCACCTTGCTTTCTCACTTTTCCTTTTCTCTCCCTCTCTCTCTTTGTCTCTCTGTCTCTCTCTCTCTCTGATCAAATCAAAAAATAAATAATAATAACAAAATTAGATAAATAATTCTTAAAAAAAAAAAAGAGAGAGAGGGAGGCCATTCTCTTTTTTCTTTGGGAAAGGACCCTGCTGCATCTCTCTGTCTCTCTCTCTCTCTGATCAAATCAAAAAATAAATAATAATAACAAAATTAGATAAATAATTCTTAAAAAAAAAAAAGAGAGAGAGGGAGGCCATTCTCTTTTTTCTTTGGGAAAGGACCCTGCTGCAATGTTATCAAAGATGTATATTTTAAATCTTCCAAGTCATCTTCTGGGACCTGTGGTTATTTTCTAGAGAACCATAACCAAAGGAAAGGAAATATCCAGAACTTTCCAAAGGTTACCAGATCCTGGCTCTGAATTGGTGTGAATTCTTGGAGATCCAGTGTGTCACTGTGGTTTATCACCATATTGGAGTCAGTGATAAATGAAGTCTTAGTTTGAGTCCATTTCAGTGAGAACTGGCATCCATCTTGACAGAATCACCACACATTGTCTGATCCATGGAGGGGGGGAAGTAGGAAGTAGCAATGCCTGGGACTGTAGTTTTCCCTCCTCACCTACTACCAAAGCAATACTGAATTCCTGGGACAACGGAAGAGATTAAAGCCAAAACCAAGAATCCGAAAAATAAAAATGTGGTGATTCCTAAGGGCATTCCTATTTAACTTGCTTGTTTGGCCTCTGGAAAAAAACCCATACAGGTTTTGGAGAATGGTTGTGAGTTATTGTTTTTTGTTTCTATTGTTTTACTTTGCCAGAGGGGCACTTGCACTTGCTGGAGAGATAAGGGTGGGAGAGATAAAGTGCCCCTTCTCATGGGGCTGGTCATGCCACAATTCCTTCTCCTCCATTTTTCCCTCCTTTTGGGATTTTAGGCACACATAACCGGCATCTTTTTCAAGCAGCTGGTGCAATAACTCAAACTACACAGTTGACCATTTGGAATCCAGCTCTCTTTATCAGCACACCACAAGCTGACTTGAGTTATTATCAAATTAATTCAATCACAGCTGTAGTTCCCGAGGTGGTGTCTTTCTCTTTTAATTGCTGGAAGACATGCATGACATGCATGCAAGAGAGAGAGAGAGAGAGAGGCAGAGAGAGAGAGAACACCCCCATGGGGCATGATCACACCACAATCCTTTTTCCTTCATTTCTCTATCCTGTTGGGATTTTGAGCATGTACACAAACATGCTCTGTGTGTTTTTCAAGCTGCAGGCCTGGGATTCAAATCTTAATTGACTGTGTGGAATCTGGCTCCCTTAACCACTAGGCTATGGACTTTTCCAGCCCAAGGTGATGTCTTTACTGGAGCAAATGAACCCAGCCTCTGGCACCTGTTTCCCTAGCAAATGCAATCATCAGCAATAATCAGAAGTTTTGATCTCACTCTCTTACCTCAGGGTTATCTTAAATTACGCTGTCATAATCTGTTCCAAAAGGAAGTTGATCGTCTTTTTAGCCCACAGACTCTGTGCTAGTGATCCCAATGAGCAGCAAGAAGCAAGCACCTGAGATGCCTTATGACCAAAGGATAGGAGATAAGTTCTCTGAAAGTTCAGGTGCCTGCTACATAGGTGACACTTCTAGGGCTCCAAGTGACCTGGAACATATTAGGATAGCTCCTCTAAAATAAAAGATAAGTTGTATTCCTTGCATCACCACTCACCAAGAAAGAAACCAATCCTTAGTGGGCTTCTCTTTTTTTTTTTTTTTAAAGAATTATTTTTATTTACCTTTTTAAAAATTTACTTATTTTAATTTGACCAGAGAGGGACAGAGTGACTGAGAGAGAGAGGGGGAGAGAGAGAGAGAGAGAGAGAGAGAGTAAGCTGCCAGGTCTGGAACTTGAACCATGGTCAGCCATGTGGGCATCCAGCACCCGTAACCACCATGCCTTCTGTTGGCCCCTTAGTGGGCTTCTTTGGATTTAGGAGGATATATATACCATGTCTGGGCATGCTGCTTTGCCCCATTTACTCAGTAATCTTCAAGGCTGCCAGTTTTGAGTGGGATCTGAAGTAAGAAAAGACTGCAGCAAATCTGGACTGTAGTGCATGTTGACCTATTACTTGGGCCTTATGACTCAGCAGACTCAATGGTTTTGGAAGGTGTTCTATGAAGTCCAATAGAATCCTCACGGCAGATTCTTGGGAGGCTGAAGTAAGGCTTGAACTTTCCTTGCTTGGCACTTATTCTCCATTTGAAAGGTAGCTGCTAGGCTCTGGTAGTGACTGTATTTCTGACCATAAGACTCTAAGAGGCTATGTGACCCCAGCTGCCCATCATGAACCAGTGTTACCTGATCCATTCATTTCATCAAATGGCTATGTGTAGAAGCATTCCATTGTTCAATAGAAATTGCATATGAAACCAGATCCCAGAAAACTGAAAGGTAAGTGTTAACTCAGGGCCAGCAGGTGGCGTGGTGAAGGTGCTGGACTCTCACATGGACAATGGTGGTTTGAGTCCCACATGTGGTGGCTTGCTTTCTCACTTTCTCTCTCTCTCTCTCTCTGTCTTTCTCTAGTGAACACATGTGCAAATTAAATAATAATAAAATAAAATAAATAATTCTTTTTTTAAAAGAGTTAACTGAATGAGGACATGGCTCAAATTCTCGTATTTATTACTGTTTCTCCAGCCCATACAGATGTCCTCAAAAAGAGTTCTCTATTGCCATTTAACAGAAGAAAAAAATGCAAGCCCATGCATTTGTGGATGTGTCTACACAATAGGCTGGCAGCTGGTGGAGGTAGGGGTAGTCTCCTACAGCCCCACTCAGGGATGACCCCTAAAGGCAGAGGTATAGAATAATCCTTTCAAGTAGTATATCTGGTTGTCTGTTCTATAAGAAAGTAGAAATGGATTCATTCATATACTGATCTATAATGACTCATGGACAGAGGCTAACAAGTTGGCTGGCTAGTGAAGAGTGTAGGATGAACAAGATAGAAATTGGTGAGAAGGAGGCTTAGAGATAGGCCTCTTAGAACAGACAAAAATGTGGAGATATTTGTGGTTCACATAATTGCTTCTAAAGAGCATGTGCTCTAGGGGAAGCTCTCAATAATCAGATAGATAAGATGACCTATTTTGTTGATGTTAGCCAACCTCTTTTCTCAGCCACCTTAGTGCTTGCTCAGTAAGTCCATGTACAGAACAACTATGGATGGCAGCTGGGATGGGGCTATACAAGAACTCAATAACAGGGTCTTTCAGTCACTGAAGACATTCTGTCTACCACCACTATTGAACTTATCAGCTAAGACCAAACACCTCAGTGCCAGCCTGGCACCATTCCCCAAGGGGATCAGATAGTCAACTGGTTGCAGGTTAGCTACATTGGACCCCTTCTATCCTGTGGGAGGCACCAAATAGATTCATATTCTAAATACAGATTTGCTTTCCATGCTTACAATGCTTCTGCCAGTACCACCATGTGGACTCCCAGAGTGTCTTATTCATCACTGTGGTATCCTACCTAACATTGGCTCCAACAAAGGATCTCATTTTTGGATGAAAGTAGTATGGTGATGGGCTCATCCATGTGGAATTCATTGGTTTTATCATGTGGCCCATTACTCACAAACATCTGGCTTGACAGAATGGTG
>NW_006203417.1:55342-58100 GCF_000334495.1 Tupaia belangeri chinensis | reverse complement strand
TGCTGAAGGTTCGATTACAGCACCAACTGGGAGATAGCACCCAGAAAATTTGGTACATGGGGCCTGGCCCTGGGGCCTGATGGTTAAGGGAACTGGAACCCACTGTGTGGCAAATATTTCTTCAGTGAGGTAGTCATTCTTACCTCTAATCCTTGATTCTTGCATCCCTACATTCTGGCTTTAAGGGAGATGATATGATATATTGGCCTACAGTTTGAAGCACACACTAGGTTCTGCACAATAGTGCACCAAGCTTTCTTTTTAAAAAATAAATAGCCCTGGGACCAGTGGATGGTGTAATGGTTACGTCACTGGACTCCCATGAGGTCGACTGTGGTTCGAGTCCTGACTCTGGCAGCTTAAAACTCACTGGACACATGTGCATGCTTGCCCAAAATCCTGAGAGGAGAATGTAGGAGAAGGGAGTGTAGCATGGCCATCTCCCCTGGGAGTTGATTTCTTGCTTACCATCTCTGTCTCTGTTTCTCCAGCCAGTGCATGTGCCCTATAGCAAACATCTTCTCTCTCACACAAAAAATCAATAGCCCTTTTATTTATTGTACGTATTTTAATTTGCTAGAGAGTGCATGCACACACCAGAGAAAGAGAAACAAAGGGAGAGGAAGAAAGCACAGTCCCTTTTCCTCTGTTTCTCCATCCTATCAGTATGTGGGACACTAATGAACATACACCCCATATGTTTTTTAAGCCACCAGGTCCAGGACTCGAACCATGCAGTTGGCCATGTGAGATCCAGCTGCCTTCACCAGCACTCCACTGGCTGGCCCTGTGATTTTTCTCTTTAAAGTCTGGCACATGAAGCTTCTTTAGCAGACTATCGGGGCTACTTCTTGCTGGAAATGTGTGGAGAGCTGGAAGTGCCTGGGAATTTATACTTCTCCTGGGGTGGCTGGTAGCTACTGACTGATTCATGTGGGAATATGAAAGCCCAGCTCCTTTGCCTTGAGCTGAATAAATTCTGAATCATCCATGTCCACATCTCCCCATGGGATCAGGTGGAGGTTGGTACTTCTCTTGCAGATTTGCTTGGCCTCATCCCCTCCTCTGTCCAGTTCTCCTCACTCACTTACCTCTCTCTCCTGAGAGCTTTTATTTAATAAACTACTTGTACTCCAATCTTGCATTTCAGTCTCTGCATCTGTGCAACCTATACTCTCCCTTTAAACCATTTTACAATATCAACTTCCATGCTGAGCCCCAAATGATCATCAAATCGTCATCCTCCCTATATAAAATTTAGCCAATTACTGCTATACAGGACTCCTTGGTATAGTTTTTAATTATTTTCCATCTCCACTTATGACCTTTTGCCTTTAGAATGATGCTACAGGGGCCAACAGGTTGAGAAGTGGTTAATGTGCTGGACTCCCATATAGCCAACCGTGGTTTGAATCCCAGACTTTGCAACTTGAAAATCACACTAGGCATGTGAGTGTGTGTGTGTGTGTGTGTGTGTGTGTGCATGCCCAAAATCCCAGGAGGAGAGGGGATTGCAATGTGCTATCCCCCGGAGATGATTTGTCACATTCTCTCTCACTGTCTCTCTTTGTCTCTCTCTGGTGAGCACATGCACCCTACAGCAAAAACCTAAAAACAAACAATATGACCCTATATCTTGTAAGACCTTGGGTACACATCATTCGGGGTGACTTGGATATAAGTGTGTCTAGGTGATCATCCCCATTTTGGCCTGAAAAAATTCATCGTTGCTTATTTCACTTTGTCTCAGTCTCCTTTCCCTATAATTTCTCTATCACCCCTGTTTTGGGAGGTGTTACTTACCTGCTGGGTCCTTTTGGAAGAAGAAACTGGGCAGAGGCAGCCTACCCTTTGCATCATTCTGTACTTCATCTTGGGAAGAGAATAGGTGTTTTGCTGTGTTCTGTTCTGGTTTAGTGCTGCATGGCACTGGGTAGGTCAGTCTTTTTCTGAAGTTTGGTATTAGGAGGCCCAATTGCTTGCAGATTTAACCACATTATTCTTTTTCCTCCTTATTAATTATTATTTATTTTAGTTTTTGCTACAGAGCACATGGGCGGGGGTGGGGTGGAAGGGGGAAGTCACTTCCTAGGGGGAAATAGTCATGCTGCAATCTCTTCTCTTTTCAGGGTTTTGGGCACACATGCACAGCGTCCAGGGTGATTTTCAAGCTGCCAGGTCTGGGACTTGAACCACTCTTCTTGCCACGTGGGGATTCAGTGCTTTAACCTCTATGCCACCTGCTGGCCCATTTTTCTTTTTCCTTTATCTTTCTTTCTTTTGTTTTTTAGGTTTTTGCTGTAGAGTATGTGCACTTGTCAGAGAGAGAATGTGAGAGAGAGAAAGAAGTGAGAAATCACCCGGGATGGGGGATGGTGGAGGGATGACCACACCCCAGTTCCTTCTCCATTCTCCTCCTGGGATTTTGGACATGCACACACACATTTCCAGGATGATTTTCAAGCTGCTGGGGGGTGGGGGGATGGCTGTCCAGGACTCAAGGCACAGTCAACCATGTGGGAGTCCAGTACCTTAACCACTACACCACCTGCTGACCCTCATTTTTCCTCCTTTTTAAAAAATTGGCTTTGAACTTTGCCAAGGAAGAGGGGTTTGAGTCTTTTGGCTCCTTCCAATCCCAACAGATACTGCTAGCCTCATTTGATAAAGGAAGAAACAAAAACAGAGAAGTTAATTTACTTTCCCAAGGTCATGTAGCTAAGTGGTGAAACCTGAGTTCAAATCTTGACAGTGTAGG
>NW_006203417.1:52114-55202 GCF_000334495.1 Tupaia belangeri chinensis | reverse complement strand
GGCGTGACCATCCCCACTGGGGGGTGATTTCTCGCTTTCTGTCTCTATGTCTCTCTCTGTCTGTCTGGCGAGTGCACGCGCCCTACAGTGAAAATCTCTCCAAAAAACAAACAAACAAAAAAAAATCTTGACAGTGTAAAGAATGTGTGTCCTGATTTTGTTCGATGCTTCTGTGCTCGCATCGGTGCTGAGGTTCCGAAGCACAGGAGAAAATGCGGCCCCTGGACATCGTAGAGCTGGCAGAACCCGAGGAGGTGGAGGTGCTGGAGCCCGGGGAGGATTTCAAGCAGTTTCTGCTTGCCCGTCATCAACGAGGTGCGGGAGGACATCGCGTCTCTGATCCGCGAACACCGGCCGGCGTATATGCGGAACCGGAGCAAAGTTGTGAGAGATGGATAAGATGCTCATCCAGATCAAGATGCAGGTGAAGGCCTTGGAGGAGAGCGCCCTCAATCATCTTCAGAACCCAAATGATGGAGTCAAGAGCAGGATGACGAGAAGGTGCGAGAAGGCCAAGGAGAAGGCCAAGGAGATCGCGGAGATGGCAGAGATGTTGTTCGAGCTGGTCCGGCGGATAGAGAGGAAGAGCGAGTCGTCTTGAAGCAGGATTGGCGGTTTACAGCCAATGAGTTCTGGTCAACTGATGGAGATTGGCTGACACCCTGGAGAAGCTGAAACCAGAGAGCCTTTTGTTTTCTCTTTTTTCTTCTGTCTGCACTCTGTCCTCACTTACACTACGTTTCTGCTATGGTCTGTGGTTGATGACCTCAATATGAGTTTTGATTGTTAGGTGTTTTTGTTTGGGAAAGCAACTTTTATTTGGGAAAAAAAATGCTCTCACAGGAATTAGAGCCTAGATTGTAAGCTATTGCAGCAGTCACATTTGTTCCTGGACTTTGGTTGTTATTTCTAAATTTTGAGGTGCTTTGCTCTTTCTTGTGTAACCTGATAGCTCCCTGGAACTTTGGGTCTGTGTTTGACACATGAGACTCAGAGTTGGAGTTCTCCAGCTCTGAACGGGTTGAAGGAGCTGCATTAATTCAAGAAGACAACTCCATGCAGCAACTGCTGAAGAAGGGACCAGACTTCAACTGGGAATGTTGATGGGACTGATCTGGACTGATGAATCAGGAGACGGGGTGGAAGATAGTATTGTTTGTATTTAGGGACTTTAATTTCTCTGTGAGACCAAAGGAGGAGAGATGTATTTTGTTCAAAACTTAAATTTTACATGGTACATTATCTGATGTAATCTGTTTGGTGAGTGTTTGGACAACCTAACTCAGCTTTATGTGACATGGAACCTAGAATAGGTGATCTTGATATTCTGCACAAGTTGATGTAATAATCTTGTGCATTTTAGGGGATTCTGAACATAAAATGAAAGATATTTGCAAAGGCCTTTAAGGGGTTGTGGAAGGAAAGCATGGGACTGTCCAGTGGACAGGGAAGAGGCCATTCCAAGAGAGCCTAGATTGTAAGCTATTGCAGCAGTCATATTTGTTCCTGGACTTTGGTTATTTCTAAATTTTGAGGTGCTTTGCTTTTTCTTGTGTAACCTGATAGCTCCCTAGAACTTTGGGTCTGTGTTTGACACATGAGACTCAGAGTTGGAGTTCTCCAGCTCTGAACGTGTTGAAGGAGCTGCATTAATTCGAGAAGACAACTCTATGCAGCAACTGCTGAAGAAGGGACCAGACTTCAACCGGGAATGTTGATGGGACTGATCTGGACTGATGAATCAGGAGACGGGGTGGAAGATAGTATTGTTTGTATTTAGGGACTTTAATTTCTCTGTGAGACCAAAGGAGGAGAGATGTATTTTGTTCAAAACTTAAATTTTACATGGTACATTATCTGATGTAATCTGTTTGGTGAGTGTTTGGACAACCTAACTCAGCTTTATGTGACATGGAACCTAGAATAGGTGATCTTGATATTCTGCACAAGTTGATGTAATAATCTTGTGCATTTTAGGGGATTCTGAACATAAAATGAAAGATATTTGCAAAGGCCTTTAAGGGGTTGTGGAAGGAAAGCATGGGACTGTCCAGTGGACAGGGAAGAGGCCATTCCAAGGTTGTCCAGCTATAAGTATATTTGAGTAGCAGACCTGACAAGTATTTGAGGTCAAAACCCTACCATGTTTAAAAAAAAAAAAGTGTTAATAAAAGTATTAATTTGCTTGAAAAGAAAAAAAAAAAGAATGTGTATCCCTAGAGCCTTCCTGCTTGGGTTTGAAGTAGGAGACAAGAGGAAAATGAAATGGGAGGGAGAACAAAAATGAAAAACCGAGAGAAGACAATGAGAATATTTATAATCTGGGCCTTGTTTACACTTAGCAGAGAAGTATTATATTCCAGTTACCATACTTTGGTCATCTCTGCCCTGTGACCTCAATAAATCTCTGCTTCATAGGGGTCTGGACCAACCTCTCTGCTGCCCTCTCTTTCCAATCTGCTTCCTTGGTGGGATTCCAATTTTAACCTGAAGATCTCTACTACCTGGCACAGATAATGAAAAGACCTTTTTATCATCAAATGAGCAGTTTGGACAAGGTGGAGCCAAGTAGACTGGTTTTGCATAAACAGCCTTAGCATGAAATGCAAAGTTGGACCATACCAGTGGCCAAGTCATTAAGGGAGCCAGATCCCACATGGCTCACCCCATGGTTTCAGTCCTGCCCAAGTAGTTTGAAAAACATACTAGGTACATATGCATGACCCAAATCTGGACAGGATGGAGAAATGGAGGAGAAAGGACTGCATTGTAACTGTGTCCATTTGTAAGGCAGGAGATAGGTATATTGAACATTACACAGTAAAGGCTCAAAGTAAAGGCTCAAGAGAGAGACATACTAACTGAAGTCATAAGTTTTAACAAAGAACTGTCTGCATTAGGGCGATAAACAACTATAGCCAAGGGCAACAGTTTATTTTTGCTAAGTACATCCTTTTTTTTTAAAGAATGATTTAACTTTATTTGGTTATTTATTTTTAATTTGATGAGAGAGAGAGATAGAGAGAGATAGAGAGAGGGAGAGAGAGAGAGAGAGAGAGAGAGAGAGACAGAGAGAGAGAGAGAAAGA
>NW_006203417.1:49266-52083 GCF_000334495.1 Tupaia belangeri chinensis | reverse complement strand
AGAGAGAGAGAAAGTGAGAAAGCAAGCCTCCAGGTCTAGGACTCAAACCATGGTCAGCCATATGGGATCCAGTGCCCTTAACCATCACACCACCTGCTGGCCCCTCTTTGCTAACTACATTCTAACAAAAAGTACAGATTCATGTGGTCTCCTGACCCACAAAGAATAGGGTAATAAATTACCCAGACTACCATGTAACTGTTTTCTGAAATCCACATCCTTACCAGAGAGCCAGCCCATTGCTCAGATTGCTAGATAACAGTCCCTCACCTCAGCTCCTCATTGGCAACCCACTTTTTGGGACCCCCTCCTTATCAGGAGCTTGTTTTCTCTCAATAAACTTCACTTTACTACCCCCCTCCTGTTGTCCATGCTTCTAATTATTTGTGATTGCTGTACATGAACTTGGCAACTCAGAAATCCTGCAACAATTGGAAGGTGCTTTCTCTCTCTTCCTGTGTATCTCTCTGTGAATACATGTGTCCTCTGCAAAATGAAAAACAAAAGAAAAATATATATTGTAGTATTGTTACGAGGTGAGTAAGCTTTCTGGAGAGAGAGAGAGAAATCGCTCAGGGGGAATGGCAATGCTGTATTCCCCTCTATTCCACTCTCCTCTCAGGATTTGGGGCATGCACATACATGTACCCAGAGTGTTTTTCTTTTAAATAATTATTTATTTAATTTTATTTATCATTATTGTTTTTTAATTTGACCAGAGAGAGATAGAGAGAGAGAGAGGGAAAGCAACAAAACGAGTAGTCAGGTCAGGGATTGAACCACAGTCAGCCATGTGGGAGTCCAGTGCCCTAACTACCATGCCACCTGCCAGCCCCCTAGAGTGTTTTACAAGCCACCGGGTCCAGGACTTGAGTAGTCAGCCATATGGGATTCAGCCACCTTAAACTCCGTGTCACATGCTGGCTGAAAAAAGAAAATAATTTTTTGAGAAGCAGATGTTGGGTTAGCCTCTCCTGTGGTGGTTAAGATGGCTGTATCCCACATGGATGACTGCATGGTTTAAGTCTTGGACCTGGTGGTTTTAAAAACATGCCAGGTGGGGAATCAGCAGTTAGCGTAATGGCTATGTCACTGGACTCCCACGTAGCTGACCACGGTTTGCATCCCGGACCCGGTGGCTTAAAACTCATGCCGGGTGCATATGCTTGCATGCCCAAGATTCCTTAGAGGAGAATGGAGGAGAAGGGATTGTGGCGTGACCATCCCCCCTGGGGGGTGATTTCTCACTTTCTGTCTCTACGTCTCTCTCTGTCTGGCGAGCGCACGCGCACTGTAGTGAAAACCTCTTCAAAAAAAAAAAAAAAAGCCAGGTGCATGTACATGTGTACTCAAAATCCTGAAAAGAGGGAGAAATGGAGAAGGGATTGTGGGGTGACCATTCTCTATGGGGACTGCTTTCTCCCCACTCCCCACTTTGCATCTCTCTCTAGCAAGTGCATAAGTTAAAATAAAAATGTAGGGGGCCAGCAGGTGGTGTAGTGGTTAAGGGTGCTGGACTCCCACATGGCTGACCATGGTTTCAATCCTGGACCTGGTGGCTTGCTTTCACTTTCCATTTCTCTCTCTCTGTCCCTCTCTGGTCAAATTGTTATGAATAAATTAAATAAAGTTAAATAAAAATAATTCTTTAAAAATGCAGAAGATATCAGGTAACATAACAAGAGATTTCATTTTGGATCTCGGAAAACTTTTTTCATTCATTCTTTGATTATTTTATTATTTTCTCTCATTTTGCTTTCATGTGCTTCCATTTGTGGTCCCATTATCTGTTTTCACGGAGATAGTAAATAACAAGATTGACCTCACAGTTACCTAAAATCGAACTATTACTCCATGCACCAGACTGTCAACACTGAAACTACTCAACCCTTAGCCTTCACCATAGACCTCAGTGTCTGACTAGCACGTTGCTACCCATGAGACAGTGAGATCACCAGGGAACATTACTTCCAGCTGCTGAGACAAGATCAGATGCTGACAGCAAAGAACCAGCAAGCCAACAACAAGGATATAGAAGATGTGATAGCTTTGCAACCACATAGAGCAAAAAGTTAATTAACACTGCCTAATTCCTAAAGGAGTCATCATACCATGACAAAATAGTTCTGCAGGCTCTGGCAAAAGGGAAAATCAAGGCCTCAAAGGGCATCACTGCACTCAGGTCTTACCGTATTTGTGGCTTATTGAGTAGTGTGCACGGTGCAAAGTTTAGTGTTTGGAAGGGGAAGCCACTGTGATATGTGGCAAGGTTAAGTCACAATACAAAAGGATGCTGTAGCTCAGTAACTGTCAACAGGGGGCAATTTCACCCTCCAAGAGACATTTAGCAATGTCTAGAGACATTGTTGATTGTAAAAAGTAGTCTCTGTGTGTGTATGTGTGTGTGCACATGAACGTGTTAATGATATCTAGTAGTCGACTGCAGTTCACATCCCGGACCTGGTGGCTTAAGACTCATGCTGGGAGCGTGGAGCGTGTGCGTGCGTGCCCAGGAACCCGAGAGGAGAATGGAGGAGAAGGAATTGCGGCGTGGCCATCCCCCCTGGGGGGTGATTTCTTGCTTTCTCTCTGTCTCTGTCTGTCTGTCTGGTGAGCGCATGCGCCCTATAGCAAAAACCTCTCCAAAACCAAAACAAAACAAAACAAAAAACAAACAAACAAATTTAAAAAAAGATTCATAATATCATTCTGTTACTTTGTAAATATTTGAAATTTTCCATAACAATGAAGCATGAAAAGATCAGAGGGCACTCATTTCTTTGATCCTGTTCAAAATGGCAAAAGTTTTTTTATTAC
>NW_006203417.1:46443-49235 GCF_000334495.1 Tupaia belangeri chinensis | reverse complement strand
CAGGAATTACTGAAACTAAACAGTGTATATTTCCTAGTAGGTTGCTTTAGAATGTCAAGTCAAACAGGACACTAGGAGACTAGACATAGCTCATGAAAAATAATCATAAGCAATGTAGCATTTCCCCAGAAACTGTTCTGGACAGCACCTGTTCTCTAAACAGTTTTCAGTGCAAATGAACCTGGCTCATTTGACAAAACTTGCCAAATTTAGAAGACAATCAGTTCTAAAGATAATTTTTTTAGAGAGAGAGATTTTTGCTATATGGCATGTGTGCTCACCAGAGAGACAGAGACAGAGAGACAGAAAGAGAAAAATGACCCCTCAGGGGGGTTGGCCATACCACAGTCCCTTCTCCACTCTCCTCTCTAGATCTTGAGCATGTACACATGCCGGGTCTGGGACTTGAACGATTGTTGACTATGTGGGAGTCCATGGATGCAACCATTAATGTCATCTGCTGGTCCTTGAGATCATGTGCTCACATATGTGTGGTAGGATTTTTTTATTTTGGTTTGTATTTCCTTAATTTTCTGGCAAGTGTATTTTTTTTACACAGATTTTTTTTTTTTAAATTGACAAAGGGCTTGTGCATTTGCAGGGGTGAGGGGGAAGAGAGAGTGAGCGAGCGAGCACCCCCTAATGGGGCATGGCCATGCTGAAATCATTTCCCCTTCATTTCTCCATCCCATCATGATTTGGGGCACACATACACTCAGGATGTTTTTCAAGCTACTGGGCCAGGATTGGAACTGTGCTCCACTTGGAATCCAGTTTCCTATATGCAGGGCCTTACCACTGTACTACAGGGTGGCCCCCAAACATGTGTGTGTGTGTGTGTGTGTGTGTGTGTGTGTGTGTTTCCTTTTAAGTGGAAAATCACCCACTAGGTGGGATGGCCATAATACAATCCTTCTTCTTCCATTCTCCTCTCAGGATTCTGGGCCTGCACTCACACACATCCAGCTGCTGAGTCTGAAATTCAAACCATGAAGTTGGCCATGTGGGATCCAGTCACTTTAACCTCCACATCACCTGCTGCCCGTCCAGACAAGTATTTAATTTTTTTTTTTTTTAATTTCAAGGGACCAGCAGATGGCAACGCTGACATCGCTGGACTTCCATATGGCTGATAGTGGTTTGTCTAGTGGACCTGGAGGCTTGAAACTCACACTGAGCGAATGCGTGCCCAAAATCCAGAGAGGAGAATGGAGAAGGGCTTGAGGTGTGACTATACCCTCTGGGGGAGGGGGTGATTTCCTGCTTTCTGTCTCTCTGTCTCTCCAGGGAGCACAGACACCCTATAGCAAAAATGTCTCTTAAATCCCTCCCCCTGCCCTTGCTGTCTCCTAAATGCTAGTTTGAAGTAGTCAGCATATTAAAGCAGCATATATGCCATTGGGATGGCATTTCCCTTACTCCTTCAATCTCTTGATATTTTACATTTGCTAAATCATCCGATTTTTTTCTGAAACATTTGAGAAAGTTGCAAAAATAATAATCTCTAAACATTTCAGTGGGTGTTTTGTTAAAACAAGGACTCTCTTACATAATCACAGTAGAAATATTAAAATTAAGAAAATAACACTGAAACAATATTACTTATCCTGCCAATATTTAATTTTGTTAATTTCTGCAATAATGCCATGTTTTAGCAAAAGAAAAAAAAATCAATGGGTGGGGATCAGTTATCATGACTCTAGGCTTCATTGATTTGGAAGAATTCTTCTGGGCCAGCTCCCTTGCATGGTAGTTAAGGAAGCCACATCTTACCCGCCGACTGCAGGTTCGAACCTCGCCCTGGTGGCATGGAAAACACAGGTGCGGGTGCCTGTAAACCTCCAAACCATGACAGGTTGGAGTAATGGAGAAGGGGTTCCAGTGTGACCATACCCTATGCGGGCATTTTCTCTCGCTCTCTGTCTCTGCAAACACACATGTCCTCTGATGAGAAAAAAGGGAAAAGATTCCACTATCTTCCTTGGCCCTGACAGTTTTGAAGACCGCAAGTCAGTATGGACTTGCCTGATGTTTTTTTCATCATCCAATTCAGCCTATGCAAAATTCTGGCATGATTAATACTAGAAAACCGATTAGTATTTTTCTCAGCGCCTCATTAGGAGTCACGTGTTGCCCATTTGTTCCATTTCTGGGATATTTTCATCACCTAGTTCAGATGGTGTCCGCAGTCTCTCTCATCGTAAAGCTTCTACTTTGCCCTTTGAAACAGTACCTTGGGGAGATACTGGGAGATTACGTAATGTAAACATTTTGTTTCTCATCTTACTGGCGCCCCCTAGTTTACTCTAAGGCAACAATAGCAGCCTGCAGGCGCAGCAGGCTGTCGGAATTCAAGGATACTTGCTTCCCAGGGCCGGATTGCCTGACTTGTATTAGCATAACGCTTGACCTATTGCAAATGGTTGGCTCCTCCCTGCTGAATTTCTTTTCTCTCAGCATAGCAGGGAGTATTGCAATCTATCTGCTGCTGTTTCTCTTTCCCACAGACTGTGAGCTCCTTGAGGGTAGGCATCATGGCTTCTGGTTTCTCTCTGCAGTGTCTAGCCCAGATGCGTCGCAACTAGTGGGCTGGGGTAGATATTATGGAAGAAGAGCTACGAGTCGGCCCGGGGTTGGCGTTTTTCCTGTTCAAAAGGGAAGCAAGGGCGTGGATGGCGAAGGGCGTGGCCAGCCTAGTCGCTTTACCAAGGGTCCCACGGGTACTCGGCCACCCATTGGCGGGCGGGCATCTGGCGTCCCCGGGGGTGGGGGGGGAGTGGTGGAGGGTGGGG
>NW_006203417.1:45801-46206 GCF_000334495.1 Tupaia belangeri chinensis | reverse complement strand
CGCCCCCCCCCCCACCCGGGTGGCGGGTGTGGATGGTCAGGAGTTTCGAACTCGGCAAGGAGAGGTGCCGGTAACTGTCGCCGACCTCCTTCCTTCCCCGGCTTTCGCGACATCCCTGCCGTTGGCAGTAACCCGGCTCCCTTGAGCCTCTCAGGAGAAGTCCCGTTTCGCTCCCGCGGGTGTCCGCGCTCCCGCTCGGTCTCTTTTTTGTCCCCCGGTTAGCTTGAGCTCACTTGGCTCCTTTCTCTTCACCGGGCTGCGCCTGGGCGATTCCGACTTTCCACGTCTCCGTCCGGTTTCTTCACTCGGCACCCGGTGGACTCCGCCGGCGGGAGGCTGGTGTCCGAAGTCTGAGGAGGGCGACCCGTCCCGGACACTCTCCCCTCTCCGCCCGCTGCCGCTTCC
>NW_006203417.1:32334-45413 GCF_000334495.1 Tupaia belangeri chinensis | reverse complement strand
TTGTTGCCCCCCCCCCCCCCTCCTCACCCGCCCCCCATGCTTACCCGCCCCCCAATCTTAACCGCCCCCCATTCTTAACCGCCTCTCATTCTTAACCGCCGCTCCTTAACCACCCCTGGTCTTAACCGTCCCCCCTTCTTAACTGTCACCCCTTCTTAACCGTCCCCCCCACCGTCCCCAGTGGGCAGTTTACGGTTGCTAGTGCGAGGGATATGAATCTTTGGAACTTTGTTACTTGGAACTCAATGCGGGGAACGCGTTGCCCGATCTTGCACTTGTACTGCTGCCAGCCTATATGGCCTACTACTCTCCTCCCCCGCACTGCTTTATGAAGTCTTAACAGTGTGAGCTCTAGAGTTGGATTGCCTGAATCAGCGGCCGATTTAGCCACTTAACTAGCTGAGTGACCTTGGGTAAGTTCCTTAACCACTTTGACTGTTTCCCCTTGAGTAAATTGGGAATAATAAGTACTGTACTCAGAGGATTGTTGTGAAGACTAAATAATGCCTGTAAAGCACTTGGCTTATAGTAAGTGCTCAAGTGATAGCTATTAAAAGTAATATTATTCCAACCTTTAGATATTTCAACTTCTCAGGACAGCTATTGCTCTTAACGTCTGTACCACTCAGGGTTAGCAATTAATTGGTCTCTGACTCCTTCATGTGTATTTACATCTTGTTCTCTGATGAATTGAGAGGCCCTTGAAGAATAGGAACTATGTATCATATTTCTTTTGGTTCAACACTCCCCCCCCATATGCCTTGAGTGCTTATTGGTTTATTAAATGAGAGAGGAGTCTAGTTGATAATCACTCATTTTTAATTGTAAGAAATATCTTCCCTATGAGTTCATTGTCATTTTACTTCTAAAGCCAATTCATTTATTTAGGGGTTGTCATCTTTGTAGATTGTTCAGCTTCCTTCTAGCTGCTGTCTTTGACAGGTCTATTACTGTCATTTTAGAATGAGTGCTATTAGGGCTCAGAGGTGAAATTTTGTTAGGTTTCTGATCAGCAGTGGTTGGAGAAAAACTGAAGTTATGTAGGAGGTTGAAATGCCTAGTGAAATGGAATTTGGGGTTCACTTTAGGTATCTTTATATGATCCATGCTACATGTAATAGTTCCTGTATTTGAAGATTTGCTTAAAGAACTCAATATTACTAGGACTTATCAGTATGTAGTTATTGCATGCTTTGTGGAATATGGTTTGAATTATAGATCCAACTCAGCATAGTTAGTTTTATAATTGTATTCTGTCATACGAAGGAACTTCAGAAAACTCGTGGAAAAGTGAAATTAGAGCATGAGTTTATTTTGGAGCAAAAAATTTCTGAAATCCAAGTGTAGTTTTTTCATAATATGCTTTTTCCATGAACTTTGTTGAGACCCCTTTATACGAAGACAATTTTAAGTTGTGTGACCTAATTAAAACTGTCATTCAGTACTTTTCATTTGACTTCCTTTTCCTCTGTGAAAACATTGTTGATATCGTATACCCTAACTTAGGAGTTTTACTTTTTTTCTTTATTCTTGCCAAAGGTGGATGTTTGTATTTTCATTACATTAGGTAGAACAAATGGTGTCATAAATATATTACCAAAAATTCCTTTTCTTTATCAGAAAACAGACTCTCTTGAATATAAAATAGCAACTGGAAATGTTAAAAACAAAGGTAGTGTGTCACCTGATTATTAGTGAATCCATTTATAGGTTTGACTTTTACAGTATGACCAATATTAAAATTATATCTTGGGTGGATTTTTCCTTTTTAATGAGATAAATTAGCAGATCTACTTTAATTGGAATGAAAATATATCTTTTAAAAAGTATATGGTGCATTTCATGGGGCTCTTAGCTCATTTCTTGTCTGTTGCTTCTTACCAACCTAAGTCTAGAAGTTATAATCAACTTCAGTGTCATAGTGTTAAAGCAACATTTGAGCTATATGGGGCATTTACAGCTTTTAAAGGGGGCAAATTCTTAATTGTGTCCATGAAAAGCAATTGTCTATTCACTGAAAAGTCTTGGTTTCGAAGAATATTTTGTTCAATAACTATGGAGAAAACTAAAACTGTATTTTGCTGTACTAAATGGCCCATCACATATCTAGCTACCCTGTTAAAATTTCAGAGATATCTTTTAATGATCTTGGCTCTAAGGGGTATCAGAAGGGCCAAGGGCTACTAGAATATAGTTATTAAATATCCTTTATAATGACACTTAGACTTTTACAAGTTTCACATCTAAATGAGGGCTCAAGTTCTGCAATGCATGCAAGATATGATTTAATCTATTTAATTTTGAAATTAGAATTTTAGTTTCATGATGATTTCATGTTGGTATAAAGCTTGCCTTGATTAACCTAATAAACTTTCAGGTACTGGTGGGTCCAGTGGAGATTTCTGGTTTTAGTAGAAATCATTAACACTACGAATTTAGCGTTTCTTCATTACAGGCACCTTTAATGGAGGATTTTTAGTCCACGTTGTTAATCTGAAAATACTAGCCTCATATCAGTACCAACTGAGCATCCCTAATCTGAAAATTCAGAATGCTCCCAAACCTTTAACTTTTTTGAGGTCTGACATGACAGTACGGGTGGAAAATCCTACACCTGACCTCATGTGACTAGTCCCTGTCAAAACACTGTATAAGGGCCAGCAGGTGGCCTGGTGGCTAAGGTGCTGGATCCCATTTGTCTGCCTTTGTGGTTGGATTCCAGGCCCTTTTGGACAGGTGGCTTGAAAAACGTGTGAGCCCATGTGCTAATGTGCCCAAACTCCTGAGAGGAGAATGCAGAAGGGATTGCTGTGTGGCCATCCCTCTGGGAGGTAACTACTTACCTTCTCTTACTTCTCTTTCTCTATCTGGTGAGTGCATGGGCTCTATAGCAAAAAAATGAAAAACAACCAAAAAACCAAAACCAAAACTCAGGACCAAACCCAAAACACTAATAGGATCAGCCAGTGGCATGGTGGTTAAGGTGGCGTGATCCTACATGGCCACTGGCACGGTTTGAGTCCTGGGCTTAGTAGCTTGAAAAACATGTTGGCATGTGTGTGTGCATGACCAAAATTCTGAGAGGATGGAGGAGAATGGATTGTGACATACATGACCATCCCACCTGTGGTGTGGGTGGGGGGACTTCTCACCCTCCTCTCTGTCTCTAATGAGTGTACATTCCCTATAGCAAAATAAAAAAAAAAGCACCAAACTGTATAATAACATTATTGTATAAAATTACCTTCAGGCTTATGTGTATAAGGTATATATGAAACACAAGGGGATTTTGTGTTTAGACTTGGGTCTCATTCCCAAGATAGCTTATGATACATTTGCAGATACTCATCAAATCTAAAAAAGTCTGAAATCCCAAATGCTTCTGGTCTCAAGTGTTTCAGAGGAGGGGTATTTGACTTACATTTGGTCCATTTTGAAGTCATAGTTTGTTGAGTATATTTTACCTGTCTGAAGAACTTTTAAAAAAATATTTAGGTCTTATTAATTATTGGTAGTTATAATAAAGTTTTAAAATTTAGTTGCCAACTGTTTGGGCTGCTATTCCTCTGCTACTAAATGATTTTAGATATTCCAGAACTTATCTAAGTACATTTAGATGTTCATTAAATGTCTTCTTGCCTGAATTTCTTGGATGAAGTAGGAAGAGGGCTATATCATAATTCTGAAAACGGCGATTGAGTTTTTTTTTTTAACCCCCCAAATTTGCTCTAAATTCAGATAAAAATATCTGAAACCTTTTCTAGGTGTCTTAGTTTTCATTTAATTTCTCATTTCAACCTGTATTCATGAGTTAAGTACTTTTTTTTTTGGAGAAGAGAAATGTATTTTTCAGAAAATGTTGAAGCAGTATCAGGAGATTATCTGGTCTACTGCTTCTTTGGCAGAAAAAAGTATATAATGCTTAAATATAAGGTAGAGTGAGTGCTATTAATATATTTATGCTTTTTCCTGCTGTAAGGGCAGGAACTTTGTTAGGTGGTCTTTTTAAACATTTCCTGTTTCTTTTCGTCATAAATGTATAAGATAGAACTATTTTGTCCCAGTATTCCTTTTTGTAGGCTAAGTTTTTGTTCTAACACTGATAGTAGAAGGAGCACTTAGCTTAATTTTTTTTTGGGTTGTCTTGGTTTTTAAAGAATTAAATGACGCTCTTGCTGAACATCCGTTTTTTATGTGTGAGGGCAGGTTTGAGATGTGAGCATAATCAAGTAGGCTTGTGCTGTGTTTCCTTTTTCCTGGAAAATGGGAACAAGTAAGGTGGAAAGCTAATTTTGCATTTAAGAAGTATTCACAAATGCTTCTTAAGTTCTTGGACAATCTTAAGACAGTTAATTGAGTTTCTCACCAATCTTTGACAGAAAGCAGATTTTCTGTCCTTGTTCTCCAGGGCCTAAGACAGCATCTTCATTATAGAACTGAATGGTTTTAAAAGTGGAAAAAATTATAAACTCAAATGTTCAGAGTTTTTTTTTTTTTAATATATATTGCCAGAGGGTTTGCATGCTTGCGAGAGAGAGAGAGAGAGAGAGAGAGAGAGAGAGAGAATTTGTGTGCTTGTCAGAGAGATTGAGGAAAGAGACAGAGAAAGCAAGCATCCCTAATAGGATGTGGTCATGCTGCAATACTTTTTTCTCTATTTTTCCTTCTTGTCAAGATTTTGGGCATGCATGCGCATAAGCCTGCAGTGTTTTTTAAGCTGCTAGGGTAGGGCTTTGAGTCACAGTTGGCTGTATGGGATCCAGTTCCCAGTGCATAGTACTTAAACATCGTACTACAGGGCCTTCCCTATATAGAGCTTATTAAGGAGCTAAAAAAATAATTTGATTTTGGACTGAGGCAGAATATTTTTTTTTAAATGCCAGAGGATATGTGTGCTCATTAGAGAGAGAGGGGGAAAGGAAGAAGACCCCCCCCAGTAGGGTGTGGTCATGCCACAGTCTTTTCCTTTTCTCAATTCTGGCTGGATTTTGGGCAGTCACGTTCATGGGCCTGGTGTGTTTTTCACTATTTATGGCTGGGATTTGTATTGCGATTGGCAATGTTGGATCTGACTCCTTTAACTGCTAGGCTATGGGGTTGGCACAGAAAATTTGAATGTTTTTAAAGTCTTATTAAAATGGGCAACTGTATGAAGTAGTTCTGTTTGTCTTCCCCTCTTTGCCCCCTCAACAACACAAATTTAAGTTAGGGTATGAAACTGTTTAACACGTTTAGTAAGACAAATGCGACTTTTGGAAACAGAGTTGGTTCTTTAAGGATTCTTAATAGACTTTTATCAGTGGGTTACTTAGGAAGAATAGCAAAGATAAATCTACTTACTGGGGGAAAATGCTTAGTGACTGTGCTTTTGTCTTCCTCTCACTGAAAATGCTTAGAGATCATTCTTAGTTTCTTCCTTTAACTAAAAAATACCTCTCATAGTGGGGAAATGGAAGGATCTGTTATGTAAGTATAATACATTACTTATCACAGTAACCTATCAGTGATTCCATGTATGATTTGAGCAAATCTTTGAGATGCTAGTTTATGATGGTATTATCACCTGCATTCTATTGAATATGTTTTTGGCCTGGTGACTGCCAATAAAGAATAATATTTCAATTATTTCTTGAAGTTGGGTAATGAAGATAGTACCGTTAGATTAGGTCAGAGTTTAAAACAGTAACACAACTTGTTCTCCCAAGTATTGGAAGGCTTATCACAGAAGACATATGTTGTATTAAGATTGTTAAAACAACCTGGGACACAAAAATGGGTTGTTACCTGTTGAAGATAACATGTATAGTATTCTCAGCTGGACTGGTGAGAAATGTATACATGTTGGAATATTCACTTTGCAGGCTAAATGACTTATGTGATTGAATGTATAAAAGAAATGGAAATCTAAAAAAAGGATTAGTAAATAGGAAATGAAACTGTTGAAAATGGAGGAAGCAAATGTATTCACCATAAGAAGGAAGTTAAAAATGATCAAATTTTCTGGGCTGGCCCCATGGCCTAGTGGTTAAGGGAGCTGGATCTCACATTGTCAATCTATAGGTTTTCAGGCTGCAGATGATCTGTTTCTTGCTGTTAATTTTTTTTTCCCATTGCGCAGAAGCCTTTTAGTTTGATGTAATCCCATTTATCTATTTTTGCTTTTGTTCCATGAGCTTTTGGGGTCAAAGTAAAAAAAAAATTACCTAGACTGGCGAGTAGCTTTCCCTCTATGTTTTATTCTAGGAGTTTTATAGTTTCAGGTCTTGTATTTATGTTCTTAACTCATTTTGAGTTGATTTTTGTATATGGTGTGAGATAATAAGGGTCCAGTTTCATTGTTCTGCATATTGCTACTGAGTTTTCTCAACACCTTTAATTATTGAAGAGACTGTGCATTTTGTATTATGTGTTCTTGGTACCCTTGGCTGAAAATCAGTTGACTATACATATGTAGGTTCATTTCTGAGCTCTCAGTTCTGTTTTGTTGATTAATGTGTCTATCATGCCAGTATATGCTATTTTAATTATTGTAGCTTGGTGTAGTATAGTTTGAAATCTGATAGTGCGATACTTCTAGCTAGCTTTGCTCTTTTTGTTAAAAAATTGCCCTGGCTATTTAAGTTTTTTTGTTTTTATTTTTTTGGTCTCATAGAATCTTTAGGATTTGTTTCCTATTTTTGTGAAAAATGTCATTGGAATATTGATAGGGATTGAATTTAGATTTCTTTGGCAAGTATGACATTTAAACAGTGTTAATTCTAATTGGACTCATTCCAATTATTTGACTCTTCAATTTCTTTTTTAAATTTAATTTAGTGATTAGTCATCTGGTTTATTCAAGAATTAGGCCTACTGAAGATAGAATTAACACAGTTCATAGAGTAAGGGGAAAAAAAATAACCTCCCAGCCAACACCTGCTTCATTTCAAATTTCCTGGGGACATAGTTTATGCATTCTGTACTGAACTCACCTTAAAGTGTCCACATGTGTTTGATGTTGATTAGCTTGAATAAGATATGACAACTTTGTGTACATTCAACTTAGCAAGCATCATTTCTGATGTGACTTTGAGAAAAATTTGTAAGCATAAGCAATATCAATAACACTGCCTCCAGTGAATCTTGGAAAATTGAAGAAAAAAGTATCATTAAATATAACTGTATATATAGAAAAATATTTGTTTTTATTGTACAGATCTTTCATTTTTCGGTTAAATTTATTCCTAAGTATTTTGTAACTGTCGTAAGTGGAGTTTTTGGATATTTTGGGGGGACTGGAGACAAGTTTGTTGTTAGTGCATAGAAATGATACCCATTTATGTATGTTGATTTATATCCTGTGAATTTATTGGTTTATTTCTAAGTTTTATGGTGGAGTCTTTAGGGTTTTCTGAATATAAAATCATGGCAGTTGTAGAGACAATTTCAATCCTTCAAGCAGTTCCCCCAAAGTTGGAATGTTGTATGCTTGATTCACTCTTTCTTTCCTGAGGAAAAGGCTGCTGAGCTGCATTGTCCTTTGTCTGATGTAGCATGGGTCCTTTGGAGCAGCAGCATGCCACCCTGCTTTTTTCTGTTCTCAGTAGCTCCCAGGCATCTAGAGTATGCCAGATCTCATCTGTGTTGCAGCCAACACAGACAAGACAGAAACCATTCCCTTCATCAGCCACCTCATTCCCACAATCAGAATGTTGGACATCTGAAAATCAGAATGTTGGTCCAGTCTTCTCTCCCTTTCTAGGGAGAATACAGGTGCTGAAGATTTTTACTGACGATATGGGAGAGGAACTATGGTGAACGTGTTCCATGAGTTTTACTCCTGGCTTCAGTGTGGCTGGTTTTGTGCCTACCTTGGGTACGGGTATACCTCAAGTGGTTTCTGGATTTCTCATAAAGGGTGTAGCTTTGTGTGTTGTTGAATTGTTGTTTTAGTGAGAGGAAGTTTGGGGCTTCCTATTCAGCCATCTTGCTGATTTCATTCCCATCAAGGACATTCTTAAGTAAGCTGACTTTTGCGCATGGTCATGAATACAATGCAAGTTTGGTGGCATCTTAAGTGATTCTGACGTCTTTGCTTTGAGTTCTTGGTCATGAAAAAGTCAGTGAGATAGTTTGGTGCTGCTACTTTGACACATGCTAAGGCATCAGCAGTCTTATCCCCATTGCTTTGGGACTATTATAAATGTTCATACAACAAGAAAGGAAAAAAGTGTTTTGGTGTTATTATGGATATAATTTTAACCTTGCAGATCTCCAGAAAGTCTCAGTGGTAAGGGGTTTGAAGCATGAGCTCAGATCTGCTACTTTATTGAATCAAAGAAGTTTCTTTTTATTAGTTTTTCTAAAAACTATCTTTAAAATTAAAGGAGTGAATGAATGTTGAATTTTGTCAAATGTTTTCTCCCTGAGGTATTTTTATTGAATCAAAGAAGTTTCTTTTTATTAGTTTTTCTAAAAACTATCTTTAAAATTAAAGGAGTGAATGAATGTTGAATTTTGTCAAATGTTTTCTCCCTGAGGTATTTGAACAATTTTTTATTTGGTTTTTTGTAGTTTAATGATAATGTGCCCAGATGTGGATTTTGTTTCAGAACAATTCCGGACAACTAATTCTTGGCTGTTATTCTTTACATATTGCTTTTGCCCTAACCTCGCCTTTCTTCCTGGAATGCCAGTGAAGCATATTTCTTTTTACTGTATCCTGCATACATACATTTCCTTCATTGCTGTACTTAAACTAATCTAATGAAGTAAGATTAATACAAATTTTATTCATTGATCTTTTTTTAAGAGTTTTTTTTTTTTTTTTTTTGCTATAGGTTGCATGTGCTTGGTGGAGAGAGAGACAGAGACAGAAAGTGATAAATCACACCCACCCCCCACCCCCCACCCCCGGGAGGATGGCCACGCCAAAATCTCTTTTCCTCCATTCTCCTGTCAGGATTTTGGGCTTGCACACACACATACCTGGCATGAGTTTAAGCTGCTGAGTCTGGGCCTCGAGCTGAGGTTGACTTCCTGGGAGTTCAGTGATGTAATGATTATGCCATCTGCTGGTCCCTAATGATCTTTATTTTTGTTTTGTTTTTAAGTTTTATTATTGGAAAAATCTTCAGCAGATGAGACATTAGAATAGTTATAAAAGCTACTTGATGGGTGAAATCTTCAACCAGCTTCACAATTACCAACTCCTGGCCAGTCTTCTTTTACCTAAACTCCAGCCATTTTCCTATTCCTTTGTATTGTTTTGAAGCAAATAGCATTATATCTGTAAATTTTTTAAAATTTCCAGAGGGTATGTACACTCACCAGAGTGAGAGAGGGAGAGAGAGAGATAACACCCCTCTATGGGATGTGGGCATGTCACAATTTCTTCTTCACTTCTCTATCCTGTCAGGATTTGGGACATGCTTGCAGATGCACCTGGCTTGTTTTTCAAGTTGCCTGGGCTGAGATTTAAAATAATGTTTGTCATGTGGGATTTGGCTCCCTGAACTAAATAGGCAATGGGGCTGGCCTCTCTGTAAATATTTTTATATACATTTATCAAAGATAAAGACCCTTTTAAAAATAATCCTATTATCTTATGAATATTAATTCTTAAAAATAATTGTCTCAGGCAGAAGCCAAGTAAGGCCCCAGACATTGTGATTGACATATCTCTTAAGCTTCTTTTTTTTTTCTTTTTAGTTTTTTTCCTATGGGGTGCATGTGCTCAAGTCTAGAGAGAGACAGAGAGAAGGAAAGTGAGAAATTAACCCCAAGGGAGATGGCCATGCGGTAGTCTGTTCTCCATTCTCCTCTCAGGATTTTGGGCATGCACATACATGCTCCTGGTGTGATTTTCAAGTTGCTGGGTCCAGGACTTTAAATGTATTTGGCCATGTGTGAGTCCAGGGTTTTAACCACCACGCTCCCTGCTGGCCCCTCTTAAGCTTCCTTTAACCTCAGTATTCCTCACCTTATTTTATTTTTCCCTGTGGTTTATTTGTTGAAGAGGTGGGATCATTGTTCATTAGTTTCTCACAGTCTGAATTTTGGTGATTGCATCTCCTTGGTATCACTATGTTCACCTGTCTTCTCTATTTCTGGCACTTGGATCTATTAGGTCGTTGGGAAAGTCACGAGGTATTTTTCTGTGCAAAAATGTGGCATGACTGGTTTGAGTCCTGAACCCAGCGGCTTAAACTCACTCCGGGCTCATGTGCATGCATGCCCAAAATCCCGAGAGGAGAGTGAAGGAGAAGGGATTGCGGTGCAGCTATTCCCCGGGGAGGGTGATTTCTTGCTTTCTGTCTCTCCATCTCTGTCTTTCTGGCTAGCACACATGCCCTATAGCAAAAACCTCTCTCTCTCTAAAAAAAGATGTGTTTATTTTATTTTTATTTATTCATTCATTTTTAAATTATTTATTTAACTTTACTTATTCATTCATTTTTAATTTGACTAGAGAGATACACAGAGAGAGAGAGAGAAGGCGAGAGAGCAAGCAAGCAAACCACCAGGTCCGGTGGTGGTAAAGGACTCAAACTGTGGTTGGCCATATGGGAGTGTCTAGTGCCTTAACCACTACGCAACCCACTGGTCCTGCCACCCCTTGTTTTAAAGACATTTTCATGGGTGAGTGGTGTGTTCTTTCATCTGTATCAGGAGGCACATGATGTTTGATAGTCTCTTTTGGTGATGTGAACAACCATTGATAGATGCCTAAATTGTGTAATCTATTAGAGATCTTAAAATGATGATGTTCTTAGTCTATCACTCCTTTATTAGCTGAAATAATTCAATACATAGTCATTTCTTACCTACTATTGAACTACCCAGTGGTATAGTTTGTGAATGAAAGGCAGAATAAATGCTTGTTTTTTAGTTTTATTTATGGTAGAGCTAGTGGGTGCATGTGCATGCACACGCGCGTGCCTGCATACACACACACACACACACACAGAGGTAGAGAGGTAGAGGAGGCAGGGTGTGGTCATGTTGACATATCCTTCCTTCAGCCCTTTAGGCTGTTGGATCTTGGACACTCATGCATGTATCTGAAGTGTTTGGGGCTGACAGGGCTGGAGATTTGAACTAGGCCATCACTTGGGATCTGGCTTCTCTTGAATAATGCATTATCCCAAGTGCCACAGAGCTTGATTTTCTTTTATTTTTAGTTTGCTGTGTGGCATGTGTGCTCATCAGAGACAGAAAGTGAGAGCGAGAACGAGAAAGTGAGAAAGTCCCTTCCCCCTGTAGATGGCCACACTACAATTCCTTCTACATTCTCCTCTCAGTGTGTATGCGTATGTGCGTGCCCAGTGTGCTTTTCAAGCTGCCAGGTCCAGGACTTGCATAGTTGCCCATGTAAGATCCAGTCTTCTTAACCACCACACCACCAGCTGGCCCTGGAACTTGATTTAAAAAAAATTATTTGCCCGGTTTCAGAATAGTGGATTGATTTACTGGCACCCATTGGTTCTGACCAGAGTGTTTAGGTTTGTGTTGTCATCATAAACTAATGCATTTAAACTTATCTATTTCCATAATTTTTTTTAGTTGCTATGTGTCATCTGGTGTTAGGATTGTAAATTGATACAGTTTATTTTTGCTTTATTCTAGTTTGCATTTATGCCGGATTCTCAGTGAAAATAAAAGCCATGATAGTTCAACTTACAGAGGTAAGATTTCTAAAAGCATCATAACTATAATTTTTGACTTGATTAAATTAATAACTATCTTGCTTTCCATTCATTGTTACATAATAAATGAGTTATAAGATAGTTCACATTATAAAATACTTTTATATGAACACATTACAGTCAGGATTAAAATTATAGTAAGACTATACATCTCTGTATACTGATGTTGTTATTTGACCTGCGTTATAGTCATATGATATTGCTTGGCTTTTTTTTTTTTTAGAGAGATTTTCACTATAGGGCGCATGCGCTCGCCAGACAGACAGAGAGAGACAGAGAGACAGAAAGCGAGAAATCACCCCCCAGGGGGAATGGTCACGCCGCAATCCCTTCTCCTCCATTCTCCTCTTGGGATCTTGGGCACGCACGCAAACGCGCCCGGCGTGAGTTTTAAGCCACCGGGTCCGGGACGCGAACCGCGGTCGACTACATGGGAGTCCAGCGACATAGCCATTACGCTAACTGCTGGTTCCCTTGGCTTTTGTAATTGGGACTTAGTATATTTAACTAAATTTCAGCAGTCATTATCAATCATAAATGTCAGAGAAAAGCTAACTCAGAAATAAAAGCTGTCCTGATCTTTGCACTAGAAAGTCTTCAGAAACAGGTTCAGTGTTTTTACTAAAGCTAGTTATGTTCAGGTGGTATCTGGGGATCTTGTTAAATGCAGTTGTCATAAATAAATTAAAAAAAATACTGTTGTCATGGAAAACATTAAAAGCAAAGGAGTTGTTTACTGCATGTCACAACTATGGTATGATTTAATAAGTAAAACGTTTTATAATTAAATGGGATGCACATTTTCAGATATTTAGTTTTAAAAGATTTTTACTCTTTAACATTTATTAATTTAAAATTAAGCATATGGATTTGGCAAAGAAGGGGCTAAAAGAAAAAGCAATTGTGCCTAATAGGTTAAAGTACTTTAATTAATTTTTAAAGAGAATTATTTATTTAATTTCATTTATTACTATTATTTTTAAATTGTTTTTTATAGGGTACATGTGCTCACCTGCGAGAGTATACAGAAAAAGAGAGAGAGAGAAAGTTAAAAATGAAGCCACCAGGTCTGGGACTCAAACCATGTGGGAGTCTAGCACCTTAACCACCACAATACCTGCTCGCCCCTTAATAGTTTTTGTATTTACACTTAATCACTATACATATGTGTATCTCTTGTTGGTAAGAATCATAATTTTTTGGGAACCAGCAGTTAGCGTAATGGCTATGTTGCTGGACTCCCACATAGTCGACCGCGGTTCGCGTCCCGGACCTGGTGGCTTAAAACTCATGCCGGGCGCGTGTGCGTGCGTGCCCAAGATCCCGAGAGGAGAATGGAGGAGAAGGGATTGCGGCGTGACCATCCCCCCTGGGGGGTGATTTCTCACTTTC
>NW_006203417.1:21768-32229 GCF_000334495.1 Tupaia belangeri chinensis | reverse complement strand
CACTATTTTTTAAAGAATTATTTTATTTAATTTTATTCATTATTATTATTATTATTTTAACTTGACCAGAGAGAGAGAGAGGGAATGTGAGAAAGCAAGTCCCCAGGTTCAGGACTCTAACTATGATCAGCCATATGGGAGTCTAGGACCTTAACCACCATACCACCTGCTGATCCCACCAATATACTATTTTAAGCCCAAATCATTAGATATAAAATCTTATAATCATTGAAATGATGCCTTTGCAGATAGAAGATTAAGGATAGAATGTTTCCTATGGATAAATTAACTTTTGTATTATCAAAAGTTAAATATTAAATTGCCCTTGTATGAGAAGATATACATTTTTAAAATTAATTTATTTTTTATATACATTCAATGGCATTGTTTAGCTTATGAAGTGAACATTTCAATATGTGAACATTTCTCCCCAGTCCAGTTGATCAAAATATCTTCAACAGATTATACCACACCTCCCCGTCCTGTCAATGCTCTGTCTCTGCCCTAGGCCCCTCTCCTCCACACACACCACATCTGACATTCACACCCATCTCTAGTGTTTGTATATTTTTTAGTCAATCAGTTGCAAGCCAGGCTATGAAGGAGAGACACGGTATGTCCCCACATAATATATACCGAGTGTCTGCACTCTACGACCAAAACTGAGAGGATATACATTTTAAAGAACCTTTGGATGCTTGAGTGGAAAGTATGTTTTTAGCATATGAAAGAGACATTTTTCCCCTACCACTGAGAGAGAGACCCATTTTAAGATTTAACATGTCTAGCTTTCCATTCCCAAAAGCATTTCCTTGTTTTTCCTGATTATAAAATGGCATAAAGATCACTCAAAGATTTTTTGAGGTTGATTAAATGTGTTCTTGTTTAAGTTAGTTGACAGAAGTGTAAGAAAGTACAAAATGACTCCTTTCTGAAAACACTTGTATACTTAAATTTTTCTCCCCTCCCCCCTTTAAAAAATTTTTGCCTTAGGGCAGTGCATTCGCTGGAGAGAGACAGAGGGGGAAAGTGGTCACCCCAAGGGCTGATTGCCTTGCAGCAATCCCTTCTCATCCATTCTCCTCTTGGGATTTTGGGTATGCGTGCACATGTGCCCAGGGTGTTTTTCAATCCCCCGGTTCTGGGAGACTCAAACTGTGGAGTTGGCCATGTGGGATCCAGTGCCTTAACCACCATACCACCTATTTGCCCTATTCCTCCATATTTAAAATTAGTTTTTAACTTCTTAGTTAGCCTTGATTGAAATCTTAAATGTGTAAAATAAAGAGAATTTCCCCAAATCAACTTTAAAGTAAATAGTGTAACACAGTATGACTGTTCTTTCAGTTTTAAATGGAACTATATGGATCTTTAATAATTATTAGATTATTGTTAATTTGCATGATTGTTCTGATTCACATACAAAACCAGAAATAGTTTTAAATGTGGCTTCATTGGCTGTATTGCCAGTATTCTCTTACCCTGCCTGCTTCCTTGACACACACACCCTTCTGACTGATCTCTGCCAACAGTCATGCTTTGAATTGAGGACCCCACGTGGTAGTCTGTGGAAGAAACTGAATGTTATTTTTTTCAGAATCTCTTTGTCTGTCTTAGGGGGATTGAATTTGGGTAGTATTTCCTCTGGCCCTTCCCTTTCTGTCTCTCCCTTGAGTTAATTTTATTTCAGGCAGGCACTTTCCCTTGCACCTACTACTTTTCCATATTCCTTTTATAATTTATTCTCCACCCCCATTAATAAAACAAAATTGTAATGATGGCTAATAAACTTGAGTAGTACCAATGACATTACATATAACCAAGAAATGTTGTCTTCAAAATTCAAACCCCACAAAGAATTTCTTAGGTTTCTAGAAGTTCCTTCTAGTGGATATTCTTAAAACTCCTGAAATGTTAGCGTGAAGATAAAATATTTTTTTGAATTTTTTGTGTATCAGGGTTCCTATTGTAAATGTAAATGTAAAATTGTTCAACTGCAGCATAGATTTTATAGGCTTCTGTGGGGTTAGCCTGATAGTTTAAAAACACAACTTACTGTTTCTATGGATAAAATAAAGGAAGACTTCCTAAGACTTATCCCTTTTATTTTAATTGTTTTCTTAAATAATTATTTTTAAATTTTGTTATTATTTCTTAATTTTACGAGAGAGAGAGAGAGAGAGAGAGAGAGAGAGAGAGAGAGAGAGAGAGAAAGAAAGAAAGCCGTTAGGTCCGGGAATTGAACTGTGGGCAGCCATGTGGGAATCCAGCACCTTAACCAGCATGCCACCCGCTGGCCCATATTTTATTTAATTTTATTATTATTTTTTAATTTGCTATAGGGCACATGAGGGGGGGACCAGCAGATGGCATAATGGTTACGTCACTGGACTCCCACATAGTTGATTGTGCTTCAAGGCCCAGACCCTGTGGTTTGAAACTCATGCTGGGTGTGTGTGCTTGCATGCTCAAAATCTGGAGAGGAGAATGGAGGAGAAGGGATTGTGGCATGGCCATTCCCCATGGGGGTGTTTTCTTCCTTTCTGTCTCTCTTTCTCTCTCTGTTTCCCTGGCAAGTGCGTGCACCCTATGACAAAAATCTCTCTTAAAAAATAAAAGGGACCAGCAGTTAGCGTAATGGCTATGTTGCTGGACTCTCAGGTAGTCAACCGCGGTTCGAGTCCCGGACCTGGTGGCTTAGACTCATGCTGGGCACGTGTGTGCGTGCCCAAGATCCCGAGAGGAGGATGGAGGAGAAGAGATTGCAGTGTGACCATCCCTCCTGGGGGTTGATTTCTCGCTTTCTGTCTCTCTCTGTCTTTTTGGCAAGCGCATGTGTCCTATAGCGAAAACCTCTCCAAGAAAAGAAAAAAAAAGAATTATTAATTTGATTGTATTTATTATGATCATTTCTTTATTTGACCAGAGAGAGACAGAGAGGGAAAGTGGAAGCATGCCACCAGACTGGGGACTTTAACCACGGTCAGCCATGTGGGAATCCAGTGCCTTAACCACTATGGCACATTCCACTTTTATTTTTTTAGAGAGTTTTTTTGCTATAGGGTATATGCATGAGAGAGAGAGAGAGAGAGAGAGAGAGAGAAATTATCTCCCAGGGGTGATGCCAGGCCAAAATCCCTTCTCCATTCTCCTCTCTGGATTTTGGGTACACATGTCCAGTGTGAGTTTTTAAGTTTTACTGGGTCAGGGACTCAAAACATGGTTGACTACATGCGAGTCCAGAGATGTAACTATTACGCCATCTGCTGGTCCCTCCCCAACCACTTTTAAATAGGCATTTAGAAACTTGTGAATTGGAGACTATCTTTGCTATTTTCATTTTTGCTAATTCAGTTTATATCCACTTGCTGGAGTTTTATGCAGTCAATGAAAATAATTATGAAGACTTCAGTAGCATGAAAAAATGCTTTTAAATGTGTTTATGGGAGAATTGGAATACAAAATGATGTGCATATTGATTACAGTGTGATTGTTTTTATGTTACTCCAGTGTCAGCAAAATCACTCAGACCATTTGTTCTCGATTTTAATCTCCCTCTGTGATTTAAGATTAGAATTCCCTGAGTCCTGATGAACACCAGAGAACTTACTCTTAAGGGAATTTAGCTTATGATAGTCAGCTGATTTGTCCTTCTAAGTGATTGCTTTTTAAAAAGATACTAATTTTTTTGGGGGGGGTTTGGAGAGGTTTTTTGCTGTAGGGCGTGTGTGCTCGCCAGAAAGACAGAGACAGACAGAGAGACAGAAAGCGAGAAATCACCCCCCAGGGGGGATGGCCATGCCGCAATTCCTTCTCCTCCATTCTCCTCTCGGGATCCCGGGCACGCACGCCCATGCGCCCGGCATGAGTTTAAGCCACCGGGTCTGGGAGTCGAACCCAGTAGACTACATGAGAGTCCAGCGACATAGCCATTAGACAAACTGCTGGTCCCCAAAAGATATTAATTTGAATAATTTAAAATAAATATCATTTGTTTAAAACATTGTTAATGGAAATGGAAAGAATAAAATTGACCTCATATTCCTGCCATACTAATAAATATAAATTTCCCCTTTTTTTTTTATAGTTTGTTGATTTATAAGCCCAAACAAGGCACAGCCATGAAAGGGGCAGAATTTACTTAATAATAAATTCTTTATAAAAGAATGGGCTAATATGGCTTTTTTTTAAGCAAGTAATTTAATGGACAAATTTATTTCATTTCAGAATAGCATTTTCATTGGTTAAAAGTAAATTGATAAGACCAGAAGATAGTGTAGCAGTTATATCACTGTACTCCCACATGGCTGACAGTGGTTCACATCCCAGACCCGATGGCTTGAAACTCACACTGGAAGCATGTGTGTGTGTGCCTAAGATATTGGGTGGAGAATGGAGAAAGGATTGCAGCATGGCCATTTCCCATGGGGGTTGATTTCTCACTTTCCCTCTCACTGTCTCTGTCTCTCTCTGGTGAGCACATACACCCTAAGGGAAAAGCTTCTAGAAAAATAGATCGATACATATTTTGCTTTCTGTATGTTCCTGTTAGTGACTAATAGCCATACTGGGGAGAATATATTTTAAAAATATTTAATTTATGGGGCCAGCAGGTGGCTTGGTGCTTAAGGCATTGGACTCCCACATGGCCAGCCATGGTTTGCGTCTCAGACCTGACAGCTTGCTTTCTCATTTTCCCCTCTCTCTCCCTCTGTCTCTCTGTGGTCAAATTAAAAAATAATAATACGAAGAAAATAATTTTTAAAAAAGTATTTAATTTACTTGCTATTTTGCCCTGAAAAAAATTTATTTCCTCCAGAAAGAATTATAAATAGACTTTATTTTCATTGGCATTTAAGAGCTGCCGCTTCTTTTATTCTTAATTATTGTATGTATGTAAAGTTTTTAGTATGTGGGACTAAAGAAAAAGATGGTCAGAAGGAGGTACTCACTTACTCCCCCTTCCAAAAACAAAAAAGTGTTTTTCCAGGAAGGAGAACTCTGGTAATTAGTAGTGAGTGGGGCTACCTATTGTTGACAGTTCTTTTAGAAATTCATTCTATGTTTTTCTAAACAAATATATTTATTTATTTAAATAATTTTTTAGGTTTTTGCCATAGGGGGTGTGTGCTAGCCAGAGAAACAGAGAGAGAGGGAAAGTGAGAAATCACCCCCTGGGGGGGGATGGTCATGCCACAGTACTTTTTTTTTCCATTTTCCTCTCAGAATTTTGGGCATGTACTCACACATGTCCAGTATAATTTTCAATCTTCTGTGTCCAGGACTTGAACCACAGTCGGCCATGTTGAAGTCCAGCCACCTTAACCACCATACCACCTGCTGGCTCCACAATTATATTTATTTTTCATTTGAATTTTAATGGGAATTGAAGAGAAAAAGCTGTTTAGATTTGAGGAGTGATTTCTCTGACAATAGGGTATAGATAAAACTTGGTATTATGTTTTCCGCTATTTCTTAATTGTTGTCATTGTAGCCTTGAGAGTGAACTGAGTATAATCTGAATATATTTAGAAAAATCTGCGAAGTCTGCTGGTGAGAAAAGTGATAAGTTTTTATCTACTTGATGGGGTTTATGCAGTTATTGGAAATAATTGTGAAGACTTTAGTAGAATGAAAAAAATGCTTTGAAAAGTGTTTGTGGGGGAATTAGAATATCAAGTAATGTGTAAAGTGAATACAAATATGTAAAATCTGTAGACAGAAAAAGACTGAAAAGGAATAGTTATATTACAGTAGTAGAGGAATGGTTACTTTTTTCCTAAACTTTTAGTTTTATGTTTTTGTGAAAATAAAAGGAAAAAGCATGAGAGGTATATTTTCCTTTTTATTATTAAGGTTTATAATTCTGAGAAATTGGAAATACATACATTTCCCCCCAGATTCTACCTTTTATTTTCAAGAGACTGTGTCCTCACACCATTTCTGTTTTGTTCAACAGATTTCCAGCAAGCTCTCTATGAATTGTCATACCATGTCATTAAAGGAAATCTAAAGCATGAACAGGCATCTAATGTTCTTAATGACATTAGTGTAAGTATAAATATTTGTTTTCAGCAATTTAATTGTTACTTGGCCAGATGGTGGTACAGCAGTAAACCCCATTTCGTGAGGCAATCCCACATAGGAAGTTTTGTGGTTCAAGTCCAGGACCTTTCTGAGTATGCTGGGTAACATGCTTGCCCACAATTTGGGGCTCGCTATAGGCTGTGAGTGGGTATGGTGTAGAGATCCTGTTTGGGGTTCATGCATGTGCTCTCTATCCATCTCTCACTCTTTCACTTGTAGAGGAGATAAATAAACTTAAAAAATTCAATCATTACTTATCTCTTTTTGCCTCTGATTCAGAGATCCTTGATGTTTTTATCTTGCATTTCATTGTATTCAGAATTATAACAGTGAATGTTTTAAGGTAATACTACTACTATTTGCTAGACAGGAATAAAGATATTTTAATCTCTTTGTCTAGTTGTGAGCAAAGCATCAAATGTTAGTTAAAATAGGAGAGCTAAAACGAATACCTGCGCTGTAATGAAATCAAAGTTGTTTTTTTCTTTTTTTTTGAGAGATTTTTGCCATGGGGCATGCATGCTTGCTGGAGAGATAGAATGAGAAACAGCCCTCGGAGGGAGATGGCCATGCCACAATCC
Source organism: Tupaia belangeri chinensis (assembly GCF_000334495.1). Taxonomy (NCBI): domain Eukaryota; kingdom Metazoa; phylum Chordata; class Mammalia; order Scandentia; family Tupaiidae; genus Tupaia; species Tupaia belangeri. Next base: position 25,561 of record NW_006203417.1, on the reverse strand, counting down.
TTTCTCCTCCATTCCCCTCTTGGGATCTTGGGCATGCATGCACACGTGTCCAGCAAGAATTTGAGCTGTCAGGTTTGGGACTTGAACCAAAGTCAACTTACATGGGAGTCCACTGACAGAGCCATTATGTCATCTGCTGGTCCCAAATCAAAATACTTTTAATTGTAAATGCTACTCTAAAAAAATAAATCGGTTTTAGCTCTGTGGCGCATTGGTAATGTGTTGCTTTGTTAACATGCTGTTCAAGAGAAGAAGGTGAATGCAGTTTGCGTCTCCATCCCAGTCAGCCTGAAATATGCTGGTCAAGTGTGATAGTGCCTAGGATCCCATGAGTTGGAGGATTGGAGGAAGAGGAATGTGATATGACCAGGCCCGGTTGAGCAGTGGTCCCCAACCTTTTTGGCACCAGGACTAGTTTTGTGGAAGACAGTTTTTTCATGGACTTGGGGGAGGGAGATAGTTTCAGGATGATTCATGCATATTACATTGATTTTACCCTTTTGTTTCTATTATCATTACCTTGTAATATATATAATGAAATAATTATACAATTTGCCATAATGCAGAAATAGTGGGAGCCCTGAGCTTGCTTTCTTCCAACTAGATGGTCCCATCCAGGGGACTCCTTTGAGGATCTAATGCCACCGCTGATCTGACAGGACGTGAAACTCAGGCAGTAGTGCTAGTGATGGGGAGATGCTATAAATACAGATGAAGCTTGACTCATTTGGCTTGCCCACTGCTCAACTCCTGCTGTATCATCCAGTTCCTAACAGGCCATGGACTGGTGGGATCCCTGCTGTAGAGGGTACTTCTTTTTCTCCCTTCATTCTCTCACTCTCATGTGTACATACACACATTCTATCATGAATAAAGGCATATGATAGAATAAATTCACGAAAATGGTTTTCTCCCAATATAGGAAAATGAGCCATTTCTGCTGTAATTATATTTAGAGATTTAAGTATAGTTTGAAAGTTGAAGATTGAATTATTTTAAGTTGTGGGTACATAGCTCTAATGTTCACTTGTTGCCAGTTTTCATCTACTCGCTGACTGTTTCAGATAATATTAACTAGATTTCTTTAACCATTAAGTAGTTATTCTGTTATATCCTTTAATTTATTGGAGAATTTAAGTTAGATTCAGACGAGATGCTTTTTTAGAGAGATAAGTTTTTTGCTATATGGCGCGTGCGCTTGCCGAGGAGACAGAGAGAGATAAACAGAAAGAGAGAACTCACTCCCTAGAGGGGATGGCCACACCACAATCCCTTCTCCTCACAGGATCTTGGGCACATACGCACATGTGCCCAGTGTGGGTTTTAAGCCACTGGGTCTGGGATTCTAACTGCGGTCGACTACATGGGAATTCAGCGATATAACCATTATGTCTCTGCTGGTCCCGAGACCAGATACTTTTCATGGTGACTTGATATTTTTATTGGAAGATGGGCTGTCAAATAAGAGTTTTTATTGTAGACCAGTATTTAAGCTTGAGGTTTTGTAAGTGGTGTGCTATGTCATTATTATTTGGCAGATTTTAACATTTGTGTAAATAAAATGATCTGTCTAGTTCAGAATGGTTTTTGTAATTTTGGACTTAGTCTTAGCATGAATTTTTCTTGCCATATTGCTTTAAGCATCTGTAACCTTTTTATTTCAGGGGGAAAAAATCTCCTCTGTATGATTGTTGTGCTCTCTCAGGGATAAGGTTAAGGAAATTCTAAATTTAGTTGTGTGATTACCACCCTCCCCACCATTATTATATTTGGATGTGTTTGAGCAGTTGATTTCTTAACTAATATTCCATGTTTGAAACCTCTTACTTGCTCTTTCTAGTCTTCATGAGTACTGTGTTCAAGGAGACATAGCTAGAATGCATAGCCCTTAAGAAATTTGAGACTAAAATCTAATTGACAAGATTATTTCATTCTGTTAATTGGGCATTAATATAGTTTTAATGTGTTTATCTAATCTGATTGTATTAGTAATTCTTTTTCCTTTTATTGAAAAGAGTCAAGTGAACTTTATGCATACCCAGTGTGATTTTAAAGCTGCCAAGTCTGGGACTTGAACTACACTCAGCCATGTGGGAATCCAGCATCATCACCACCACGCCATCTGCTGGCCTGTCTCCTTTCTTTTTAATACTTAGTGATATCCTTATGTAGCTTGATTACCTATGTCATGGCATTCTCGTAGTACTATACACTGGCCAGTAACTTAGCAACAGAATATACGTTATGTGTCTTCTTGGAGCTGCCAGTTTTTTCTTTGAAATGCTTTTCTTTTAGTCTTTAAAACTAGGCTAATTTTAGTGTTGCTGAAGTGCCGGCATACTGATTGCAGTAATCGAATTCTGATCTTTGCCAATGGAAAATGGCTGTAAAACTGAGCATGGTAGTGAGAAGTCAGGAGGCAAATCTAGATTAATGCTGAAAAAAAATTTTTTTTGAGAGGTTTTCGCTATAGGGCGCGTCTGCTCACCAGACAGACAGACAGAGACAGAGAGACAGAAAGTGAGAAATCACCCCCCAGGGGGGATGGTCATGCTGCAATCCCTTCTCCTTCATTCTCCTGTTGGGATCTTGGGCATGCACGCACACGCGCCCGGCGTGAGTTTAAAGCCACCAGGTCCGGGACGCGAACTGTGGTCGACTACGTGGGAGTCCAGCGACATAGCCATTATGCTAACTGCTGGTTCCCAATGCTGAAAATTTTAACCAGAAATGGAAAGATTTTTGGGTCAGTTTCTCCAAAGGCTAATAAGAGTTAATAAAGAAAGAGGCTCTGCTCTGTGGCATAGCAGCAGTGCGTTGTTCAAGAGAAGCTAGATCCATATGGTGAATGCAGTTTGAATCCCTGGCCCAGTCAGCCCAAGATGTGCTGCATGCACAAATGAGTACCCAGGATCTGAGGAGCTGGAGGAGTGGGATTAATGTATGACTAGGCCCCATGTAGAATGTTCCTCTATCCCTCCCTCCCTGTCACCCTCAAATGTGTGCACATGTGCCCTATCACGAATAAAGAAAAAAAAAGATAGGTTCATTTTTTAAAAAACAGAATTTATTTAATTTTATGTGATATTATTATTTGTTAATTTGACCAGAGAGAGAGAGAGAGAGAGAGAAAGGGGAAGGGAGAAAGCAAGCCACCAGGTCTGGGACTTGAAGCATAATTGGCCATGTGGAAATCCAGCGCCTTTAACCACCATGCCACCTGCCGGTCCTGTAAAGATAGGTTATTTTTCTTAATTTACTAGAGTGCATGCCAGAAAGAGACAGAAAGAGAGGGAAAGTAAGAAAGCAACCTCCAGGGGGTGATAATCAGGTCGTAATCCCTTTTCAATTCCTCCTGTTGGAATTTTGTGTATGTACACACACAGGAGCCCAGCATATTTTTCAAGATGCCAGGTTCTAGATTTGAGTTGGCCCTATGAGATCTAACTGCCGTAACCATCTGTCCCCATTTTAATAATTTTTATCTTTGGAGAATCTTGAGTTATGAGATGACAGCTTATAATTGGTATTGTATTTTTCAGATTCTGTTCTTTTGATGCCATTGTAATCTTTTTAAGGATCAAGTGTTGACTCTACCATGAGTACAACATTAAAGGTTTTGAATGAAAATGTACCATTCTTTTGAGAGTGTTTTTAGTTTTGGCTATAGGGCATGTGGACTCGCCAGAGAGAGAGAGAGAGAGAGAGACAGACAGACAGACAGACAAACAAGAAAGAGACAGAAAGTGAGAAATCACCACCGTGGGGGGGGGGGGGGAGAGCGGGGTACGCG
>NW_006203417.1:1453-21477 GCF_000334495.1 Tupaia belangeri chinensis | reverse complement strand
ACATAGCCATTATACTAACTGCTGGTCCCCCCTGCGTGAGTTTTAAGCCACCGGGTCCAGGACTCAAACCACAGTCCTCTACATGTGAGTCCAGTGATGTAACCATTATGCCATCTGCTGGTCCCTGAAAATGATTCATTTTTAACAAGTCTTACTCTAGTTAGGGGGGTACTCTAAATTACAGTGTTTTCAAACATGAAACTTATTCAAAATTGTTATTCATTTGTGCTCTTTAATATTTACTGAGGTACTTTTTTTTAAGAGAGTTTTTTATTTTTTGCTATAGGGCACATGTACTTGCCAGAGAGACAGAAAGTGAGAAATCACCCCCCACCCCCCGCCAGGGGCGATGGCCACGCTGCAATCCTTTCTCTTTCATTCTCCTCTATTCTCCTCTCAGGATGTTGGGCATGCATGCACTGCACCTGGTGTGAGTTTTAAGCCTCCAGGCCCAGGACTCGAACTATGGTTGACTACGTGGAAGTGCAGTGACGTAACCATTATGCCATCTGCTGGTCCCAAGTTGTTTGTTTTTAAGCTTCAATTTTTTTTATCAGATTATTTCATGGTATACATTCTAACATTTTTTTCAAACCATTGTCTCTCTCTTTGTTTTCTCTTTATTATGACATTTAACTTGAAGAGTTTCATTATTTGTTAACGTAGTGATGTTGGGATTTTTAATTTTTTTAGGGTTTTGTCACAGGGCAAAACCAGAGTGAGATAGAGACGCAGAGAGAGAGAGAGAGAGAGAGACAGAGAGAGAAAGAGAGAGAGAGAGAGAAAGAGGAGAGAGAAATCCCCCCTGGGGGATGGCCATGCTGCAATCCCTTCTCCATTCTCTTGGGATTTTGGGCACACATACAAATGTGCCCGGCATGATTTTCAAACTGCTGAATCTGGGACTTGAACTATAGTTAGCCATGTGGGAGTCTAGTTGCCTTAATCACCATACCACCTACTGGCCCCTTATTTTTTAATTTCTTTAGTTGCCAAAGAGTGTGTGCACTCATTAGAGAGAGAGGGAAAGGAAGAACACATCCTTTAGTGGGGCATTGTCACATTGCAATCCCTTGTCCTCCGTTTCTCTATCCCCTCGGGATTTGGGGCACATATGCCCATGTGCTCAGCATGTTTTTCGAGCTACTGGGGCGGAGATTTGAATCTCAGTTAGCCATGCGGGATCTGGCTTCCCTTAACCATCAGGCTGCAGGACTGGCCCAAGGGTTTTGTTATTTTTAAGTTTTACTGAAGAGTATTATTCTGAAACCATAATACCTGATGTGTGTTATTCTGGTATTTACTGTAATTATATTTTTAAAATTAGGAATTTCGTGAGGATATGCCCTCTATTCTCGCCGACGTATTCTGCATATTAGGTATGTATTAAGCCTTTATTTCACCTGTAATATGTGCTGTGTGGTAAATTAATGTACTGTTCTAAAGAAAATGTTTTCTTAAAAACTAATGATTTTACAAATGTACAAATGTTTCTGCACATCTAGAAGCAGGTTTTTTTTTACTTTATAGAGGATATAAGTCAAATATCAGTATAATCACTCTTCATAAATTAGCTTTAGAGTATAACTCAATAGTTTCAGTTTTTGATAATGCGTATTTATATAAGTTTGAGCTAAATTAAATGTAAAACAGCTAACTTTTTTGACATCGAGTTAGTTGGAGTTTTAGAGATCATAGTAACCAGATCTTACCGGGTGAAGGTATTGATGATATAAGAATCTCAATTATAGGACAGTCAAGAGATGTTTACTTTGCTGTTGTACTTTTTTGATTCTACTTAATTTTAGACAGCAAAAAGAGCCAAAGTAATAAAAAATACTTTTGTTTTGAGGATGAGAGACCAACTTTAGAGTAGCAACTTCTGTATTTGTCCAAAGTAAGAAAGGAATCTTTCTTTGACTTAGAACAAAAGGTAGTGCCCCTCCATGGGAAGCATGGGTTTAAAAAATAATATGCATTGCAAATTAATTTCTCTCATTTTAAATCTAGATTAAAGTCACTTTGAGTATTGTTTACTCCACCAGTCTTATGCTTAATGTAACTATGGACTGAATAGAAACTATTGTCAGACTTCACAATATTTACTTTAAAACAAATCTAATCCTCTGAAGGTTTGCAAGCTACAATGAATTATTTTAGCATATTAACTTTTTTTTTAAAAAGAGATATTTTTGCTATAGGGCACTTGGACTTGCTAGAAAGACAGAGAGACAAAAAGTGAGAAATAACCCCCCAGGTGGAATGGCCATGCCACAATCCCTTCTCCTCCATTCTCCTCTTGGGATTTTGGGCAGGCACACACATGTAAGCACGCACTCACGTCTAGTGTGAGTTTTAAGTTGCTGGGTCTTGGACTTGAACCATGGTCAACTATGTGAGAGTTCAGCAGTATAACCATTACACCATCTGCTGGTCCCTTAGCTCATTAATCTTAATTCCTACAATTAATTGTCTTACTGAGAGTCTAGAAATTGGTCTCAACAAATATAAATGCCTGGTGCTTGATCCTTCAGGATGTTTCAGATTTCATAACAGTGGTAATGTTGGGAATAGGTCAAAATGTATATGGACTGTGAGTAGTAAGTGAAAAGAGCAGACTATTGATGCAGTGACCATATGTCCTGGTTTAGTTTTATTTTCCCTGGGATAATTATTAATAATACCCTCTTTCTCTCTCAGTACTGTCCTGGTTTGGATGATAACATATATAGTCATGCTATCTATTGTAATGACTGATTTATGTCAATAAAAAGCCCCTTTAAGCTAACTTTTAGAAGCAGGATATTATATTATTTTACAAATAAATATAACATGACACAAGTTCAGTTTAAAATTTGTTTTTATTATAAACTTGTGAGACTAGAAGACTGATTTATAGCTAACATTTTGTGGAAACTGCTATTTCTTGATATCATGCTATCTATTGTAATGACTGATTTATGTCAATAAAAAGCCCCTTTAAGCTAACTTTTAGAAGCAGGATATTATATTATTTTACAAATAAATATAACATGACACAAGTTCAGTTTAAAATTTGTTTTTATTATAAACTTGTGAGACTAGAAGACTGATTTATAGCTAACATTTTGTGGAAACTGCTATTTCTTGATATTGCCAGGAGTTTACTTTGTATTTTTATTCGGGTAATCATAAATTATCAGCATACTATTTGTAGAGATATCTTTATTGACTTATTTTGGTAAAATATCTTTTCCATTCAAAGTTATTTAATTACATTAATTATGGTTACAAGTACTTTTTACTAGTAACACGAATTCATGAAGATGATATTTAGTTGCTCTTGGGAAATTTCTTTAGCCTGTCCAGACCATTTTTCAAGCAAGATTAGGATGGCAAACTTGGGAAGAGAATTTCCCTCTCCTGTCCTCTCATGTATCCCTACCCCTTAGCAGAAAGTAAAATGATCCAAAGGTGACCCCAGATCAAGGCAGGGAAATAGGAGTAAGAATGTGAGTGATCTTTAATGATGATGATAGTAATAATAATGGTAATAATAGTAATAGTAGTGGAGGTGCTATTTTTGGAGCACTTTCCATATTCTTCTTATTGTGTTAAAGAGTAAATTTCATTTTAATCCTCACAGCAACTTTAAACATAGGTGTAGAGATCAGAAAAATGAGGTTGAGAGAAGTCGTTATTCTTCAAAGTTATGTAAACAGTAAGGCAAGATTAGAAACTATTTTCTTTTGGGTTCAGAGTCCATGATATTTTTATTACAGCTTGTCTTTCTTATATGTTAAGAGTTATAATGGAAATCAGTGCTTAATTTACATGCAAAGATGACAACTTTGTTTTTTTTTTTTTTGAGAGTTTTTTTTTTCTATAAGGCGCGTGCGCTCGCCAGACAGACAGAGAGAGACAGAGAGACAGAAAGCGAGAAATCACCCCCCAGGGGGGATGGTCACGCCGCAGTCCCTTCTCCTCCATTCTCCTCTCGGGATCTTGGGCACGCACACACATGCGCCCGGCGTGAGTTTTAAGCCACCGGGTCTGGGACACGAACCGCGGTCGACTACGTGGGAGTCCAGCGACATAGCCATTACGCTAACTGCTGGTTCCCAAGATGACAACTTTCTTTAAAAGACTACTTATGTGAGAATGAAGGGGGCATGAGAGCTTTAGTAACTTCAGAGGGGGGTTATGATGTACATTGATGGGCTAGTGGATCCTTTGAGCCGGGGTAGGTAGCTGATAATACTGGAGTCTAGAGTTAGAAATGTCTGAAAGCTGGTTAGGAAAAATCATGGGGAAAGGAAAGTGAACTTATGTAGTGCCGATTTATGGTAAAGGAGTCAAGAATAATAAGTGAGCTTAGTAGAATGATGTTATAAGTTAGAACAGGAAAGATAAAGAAAATGGGGAAAGCACGTTTGGGATAATAGAGACCTGTATTGATGGTTAAGACAGTTTAACCAAGAGTTTATTGAGGTGTACTATTAAGCATTTGCCAACATGCTCATAATCCGAGGAGATACCTCAGTCAGGTCAGGTGGCTGAGAGGAAAGTAAACTTGAGTTGAAGAGAAGAGGCTGAATCTGCTATCAGCTTCCCTGATCTTAGGAATCTTGGGGATAGACCTTATGGACTTTAGGGTCCTGGAGGATAGATAGATGATGCTTAAAAAATGAGCTCAGTTTAGTATCCTTGAAGTTCTAGGTTAAGGAGGGACCAGAAGGCCAGATAACGGGGGAATAACCGAGAGTCCCTGGGAAGGATTGATTAGATACACATGGATTAAAAAATCTTAGTGTGAAACTGAGATTGTACTGCAATATATGTGCATAAATCACGCCCTAGTATTTCCTTAATACACTTGAGCTGTGTGTTTAACTACATTGGCCAGTTGACACTGTCTGAGAAGAGACATTTAGAGAACTTTAGGAGAAGGGTCATGGAAATATAAATTTGTTTGATGATAAATCCCCTTCTCTTTTGATTCTCAGTGTTGGCAGTAGAAAGTATACTGAAGCAAAGTAGTGGTAGTATGTCTGCTCTTTTTGGGAGAACATGTAGAGGACAATGTGTTATTTCAGTAAAACTGGTGCCTTTATAAAAAATTGCTAGTGGCTGTGTGTACTTGCTGGAGAGAGACAGAGACAGAAAGAGAGGGAAAGTGAGAAAGCACATGCCATGGGGGATGGTCATACCACAGTCCCAATCCCTTTCCCGCTATTTCTCCTTTCAGGATTTTTGGTACGAGTACACGTGTGCCTGGAGTGTTTTTTTTTTTTTTTCTTTTCTTTTCTTTTCTCTTCTTTTCTCTTTTTTCTTCTCTCTTTTCTTTTGTTTTCTTTTCCTTTTTTAAAAAATTTGCTATAGGAAGCATGCAGTTACTAGAGAGATACAGAGACACAGAAAGAAAGGGAGGGAGGGAGAGAGGGAAAGTTAGTAAACATGCACCAGCTGTGTTTCTCAAGCTGCCCGGTCTGAGTCCCATGCAATCGATTGTATGAGATTCAACTACCTTAGCCACCATGCCATCGGCTGGTGTCTCTTTTTATAGCACATTCTAAATGATCATTTGACTTCAAAATTAGGTTAGTATGCAGTCAGTTAAAGCAGTAATCCTGAGATCAGCCTTGTTTGTAGTCTTGCCAATCTTGGTAGAAATTTTTGATGTTTGGCATTTGGTGCTAATTATTTTATTTTCTCTACATCTCAGATCAGAAAATAGACAAATTTTCTGAATCATTTACTGAAACCCAAGGTCTCAGTTTTTAAATATTTCAATAGGAAGAATTGACTAGAATTACAATTCAAAATAAGAAAATATCTTTTAATATTGTTTTCTTTTTCATAGAGTTGGCAGTCAGGTGTCTTGCTTCGTTATAATGCGGTGGCTTGACCAAGGTGGCCAACATCAAGGGTTTCAACTTCATAACTAAGATCTTTAGAGTAAGAAGAGATTTTTTTAAAAAGGTTTTTGCCATAGGAAATGTGCCCTCTTCTGGAGAGAGACAGTGAGAGGGAAAGTAAGAAATCACCCCCCAGGGGGAGGGGGAGGATGACCATGCTGCACTTTCTCCTCCATTCTTCTCCTGAGATTTGGGGCACACAAACGCCTGGTGTGATTTTCAAGCCACTAGGTCTGGGACTTGACCTGTGGTTGGGCATGTGGGAGTCCAGTGCCATAACCACTTCGCTACCTGCTGGCCTCAAGAAGAGATCTTGGTTGTCATCCAGTTCAACTTGCCACCTAGGGAAATAATGTGTCAAGTGGTTATGTTTTTTTAAACATTTGCTAGAAGGCATGTGGGCTTGCTAGAGAAAGAGAGAAAGTGAGAAAGTACGCCTCGAGGGGAATGGCCACAATACAATACCCCCTCCTCCTTTCGCTCTTCAGGATTTCTGGGCATGATTGCACATGGCATGTCCCTCAAATTGTTGGGTCTGGGACTCGAATGGGGCTGTTGGCCATATGGGGTCTAGCTACCCCAACCACAGTGCCAACCAGCTGGCCTTATCAACTGGTTGTTTAAATTTTGTTTGAATGTTTCCCTCTTTGAGAACAGTTTTTTTTTGAGGCTTTGTTGCTTCCAGTGCCACAGCAGGCAGCTCCTGTGCATTTGACTTAGCATTTTGTGGATATGTCATAGATCACAGGGTCAGTTTTCAATATTACAAGAAAGTAAAACATTTGTATGCACATGAAGGATGATATCTATTGTACTGTACTTTAAGATTTTTCCAAATTGAGTATCGGGCATTTTATAATTAGCTAGTTTTAAAGAAAATAAGCATCTCATTTTAGTGCTAGAGTGCAAATTTTCATTTGTTTTTCTTTATCACTATAGATATTGAAACAAATTGTTTAGAAGAAAAAAGCAAGAGGGACTATTTTACACAGTTGGTATTAGCATGTTTGGTAAGTTTAAAAAGTACTTTTCTTTTGTGCTTTTGTGTTCAATAGTTTTAAGTGCAGTTAATCATGTTAATAGAGGAAAATAGTGACATGTGAAATTAAACATGCTATTTCTATGAAATAAGCATGTTACAATATCCCTTTAACTGTCTGTACATATAAAACATTTGGTGATATTCCTATCCTAGTAAGTTCCTAAGTAAGAAAAAGGTAAGCATCTATAAATTTAAAGTAAGTAGAGATGATTATAGAAATCTTTTAAATGTAATTTTTTCATAAACTCTTATTAGAAAGGAGGTGGTTTACCAATAATATATTCCTGAACTTGTCATAATCATTGTCTAGTAAACAGTTTATGTTAATACATTTAGAATCAAAGATATATGCCATTACTCAGATCTTGTCCTTGTGTTTGTTATATTGGAAGTTGATTATAATGTGATTTACAGTACAAAATAAAGCTGAAGCACTGTATTGTCTTAAACAAAAATTTTATTAAAATAGATTAAATTTGAGTGAGAATTTCATCTATAGTTCTTGTAATTTGTAGGCTGTATGTAGCATGTATATAAATTTTGAGTACATTTTTAGGAAGAGTTAGTTGTATATTGTATATTTCAATATCTGAGAAGTCACTTTTGTTAAATTAAACTTCCAAACCTTTTTCTCAATTATGTGTTGATACATACAGAATGTGATTTTTGTGTTCTTATTTGGGAAACATTATTTTGAGTATAGTCAACAGTGTGGATGCATAGCTGGAATGCTAAATGCTTTTAATATTTTTTAATACAGTATTTAGTTTCAGACACAGTTCTAAAGGAACGCCTGGATCCAGAAACTTTGGAATCATTAGGGCTTATCAAACAATCACAGCAGTTCAATCAGAAGTCAGTTAAAATCAAGACAAAACTCTTGTAAGTACATTGCACATCTTCTGTTGCAAATCACGTAGCTGTTTATGTTTTTTAGTTCTCATTTTGAGTCTGAACAGTTTCTAGAGAGAGAGAGACTTTGAAGATTTTGTTTGTTTTTAGCCATGTATGTTACGTTTTTTTGCCTTCTAAAATTAGTCTAAGATTATTGAGTTAGCAGGGAGGTTTGCCTGTGTAAAGCCAATGTTGATTTTGTCTGTATTGGAAGTTAAAATAATAGTCAGTGGTTTTATTATTATCAACAAAATACTTCATGATTATGGCTATACTTAGACTGTGTCCTTAGTCAATGATGGAAGTAGCAGTGTGTTATTGTTGCTTGGTATTACCAATATCCTTTCCTTGGTTATTGGTTTTCCTTGTGTACTACCGTGGTTCTCTTTGAACCACTGTTATTTCCTACTCTAAAAGATACACAAAGAGGTAGACTTTCAAACTTTTTATGATTACTGTAATTTAGAGATAAGAAAGTTGAATGAGAATATACTATTACTGTGTGCAAGCTTGTTAATTGAAATTGATTTTATACACTTAATGATATTTATCTTATTTCAGTTATAAGCAGCAAAAATTCAATTTATTAAGAGAAGAAAATGAAGGTTATGCCAAGCTGATTGCTGAATTGGGGCAAGATTTATCTGGAAATATTACTAGTGATTTAATCTTAGAAAATATCAAATCTTTAATAGGTAAGACATAAATACTATGTGTTATTAGATAATTGTTTTAACTGTTGGAGAATATACATAAAGATAAAGATATGCATCCCATACAATTTTTTAAAATTAAGAAATAAGTTTCTAGCTTGTACTTTTGAGTTTATCAGTAATTATAAAATTCAGCATGATATTTATGAGAAGTCTTTTTGTCACTGTTACCTGTGTATTTATAATTGTCCCTGATTTCTCTAGTGATTTCTACCTTTATTTTCAAAGTATTTTTCCATCAGTTTTTAGAGAGCAGAAAATAAATAAAACTTTAATCAATTTTCAGTGAACTCTTGAAACCTAGAAATTTGTTGTTCTTTTGAAGTTGATTTTAAAAATACCTTTACTAAGGACTTTGATACACCTTTTATCTTTACAACACCCTATTAAAGTGTAACAGATGTTACAAAAATGTAACAGATAGGAAAGAGTTATTTTCCATACCTATTAAATAGAATTTCTGTAGCATTATTATTTTTTTCTATTTGTATTGAGTGTTTTGAGGCAATAGTTGACATCTAGAAAGGAGGAATGATTGGTAGAAAAATAGGCTAATCCTGACTTTTCAAGGGTGAGAAGTATTTTTGCTATTATTTTTGTAGGTGATGTGCTGTCTTAGGAAGGTTTTACACTACCTAGGAGTCTTAGGTTTTGAAATTTGCCAAAGAAGTCATATTTCCTGCCTCACTGGTTATCTTTTATGTTATGTTTATCTTCAACTTCTCAGTTCATTCCCCCCCCCTTTTTTTTTTAGTTTATGTATTACTAAGAGATAGAGGAGGTATCTTTATCCCCAATCTTTATCCCCTTCCTCCAATGCTTTGTGTAGAAACCCCAATAAAACTATATTTACTATAGTCATCCTTGTTTTTAGCAAAAGCTTTTGGTGACCAACAAGTTTTGGAGGTAAGATAACTTTTTTTTTTCTTTTTTTGCCATAGGGCACATGCACTTGCCAGAGACATGAGAGAGACAGAGAGACAGAAAGTGAGAAATCACCTCGTGGGGGAGATGGCCAAGCTTCAGTCCCTTCTCTTGGGATTTTGGGCATGTACACACATGCTTCTGGTGCAAATTTTAAGCTGCTGGGTCTGAGACTTGACCACGTGGGAGTACAGCAACATAACCATTATGTCATTTGCTGGTCCTGTTAAGATAGCTTTTTATTTAAATTTATCCTTCTCTTTGAAATAAGTCTTATTCTGGCAGCTGTCTACATTCTTTGCTGTATCCTTGTGTTGTCAATTTAATATCAAGATGGGTAACCTTCCAGGGCTTCAGAATTCTCACTTACCTGTGTGGCAGTGGCTCATATTTAAAAATCCTCCTATTCTTTCCAGGATAGACTCTACATTTTTCCTGGAGTGTTTTCTCATCTGCTTTGAGAATCTTGTCAGTACTTCCTTGCTATAGGTTCATCTTTCCTTGCATCCTGTGTTGTATTTTATTAAGATAGTATTCCTCACATAAAAATTCTGTGCTGTGTAAGCTCCTCAGTTGTTTTTTTGATTTTACTTCATCTCCTTGTTTGTTCGTTTTAGTAGATAGAAAAGATTTGTTCACTTTCTAAAGGGGAGGAAAGGGGCCAGATATGAGAGAGTCACATCAGTCCTGAAGAGAAGAGGCTAGGGACTTTTAAAGGAAAGTGATTTAGGATGGGGTGGCAGAAGCCAGATGGTCTTTTACAACATATGAGTTGTTCAGATTTTATTTCTGGATCCGTCAGCCACCTGCAGTAAGATCCAGTAGCATCCGTTTCTTCCCTCCTTTCAAGTGAAAATCTTTCTCTGATCTCAAGGAATTCCCCACTAGGGCCTTTCCCCTTTCACCAGACCAGCTAGACACAGTTTGACCCTTTAGGCTTTTCTCCCTGCTCTGCCAGGGGTACTCAAGATTTCCTGAGACATTGCCTTCTCTCAAACAGAGCTCAAGTTAAGAGACAAATATCCAGAGGTAGAACCCTTAAAAAAAAAAGAGAAAGAAAATTGCCAAGGCATCTGTGGAACTTTGAAGGTGCCCTTCTCATCAAAAATGTCTAAGATATCGGGGCTGGGCCTAGATGTTCTTTCATTTCCACCTCAGGTTTTACAAAAATGTATTCCTTTTTCAATTTAAATTTAAATTTAATTTCACTTATATCACTATTTTTTAGGTTTTTGCCAGGGGCATGTGTTGCTGGAGAGAGACAGAAAGAGGGAAAATGGAACTTCAGTCTCCACAGGGTTGACCACATTGAGATCCCTTTTCTTTCATTCTCCTCTTGGAATTTTGGGCATGCACACACACATGCCCAGCATGATCTTCAAGCCGTTGGGTCTGGGACTCAAACTATGGTCAGTCAGGTAGGAGTCCAGTGTCTTAATCACCATGCCACCTGCTGGTCCCAGGATAAACTTATTCTTCATGAAGGTCTGAGGAGTGGGAGCAAAGATTTCTTCTGTTGCTGCTTCCTACTCAGTGAGGATGGTAGACTTGGCCCTGCCTGTCGATTCTAGTCAAGGTCATTAAGATGGAGAGGGTGGAATCAAACAATTTGGAATGAAAGGCCAGGGTGGTAGTCTTAGGCTTCTTGATAAGGGAGTCTCCCAGTGCCTGGACATTCTTTTGAATAAAGGATATCAGAAAGTGAAGGCAAGGCCCAAAAAAGCAAGGAAAGTGAGAGAGAGAGGGAAAAAATCCAATAGGTCCAAGGAAGGGAGTTAGCTTGGAAAACCAGGACCAGATGTTGTTTTAAAAATTCTACAAATCAAAGCCACCTGAGATTCTCCTGTCTTATAAAACTTACCGGCTCGATCTGATATATTTTAAAGATTGGTTTGGACCTTTCCTGATTAATTTGAATACTTGTTACAGCCTGGGAAGCAGTCTTGGAACTGTGGATGACAGAAAAAACAACTATAATTAATAATGATATCAGTTTATTACAATAATGATGTAATAGATAAAGATTAATTTAGCTATTTCTATGACATACAGCAGTTAAAGATGACAAACAGAATTGTGACTGGTGGAATTACATCAGTATAATTAGTTTTAGTACATTTATCAACAAAAATCTTAACCTTATTAATATTTATAACTTTCTTAGACTTTTTAAACATAACTCAAAACTTCATGTTTAGTTTATCTCTTTTTTCTTTTCTTTTTTTAAAAGAATTATTCTATTCAGTTTTATCCACCTATTTATTTTAGTTTGACCAGAGAGGGACAGAGAAAGAGCACGTAAGAAAGCAAGTTGCCAGGTCTGGGACTCGAACTGCATTTGGCCATGTGGGAGTCCAGCACCCCCAACCACAATGCCACCTGCTGGCCCCGCTTCTTTTCTTTTACTTTAGTTATTTTACCTTGTGTACTGGTGCTAGAAAAGCCAGTAAACGAACACTGTTAAGACAAATACGATGTTGTTTGCTCATAAAACCCTGGACAGAATTATATGTTGGAGATGTGACTGGTAAAGCTAGTCATTAAGCCAGCTTATTTGTTAAAGATTTACTTAAGTCATGTGAACTTGAAAAGCATTTAGATTGATTTGTCCAAGTGCTCTTATTTATTTACAAGCCAAATTGAACAGAATTCCTTAGGGATTTTTACTGTATAACATACAACATACTACACATGTATAATATACACATAAACTAAAGATCTTGTCCTAAGCAGGGTTAGGGCAATTGGGAATTACTATCAATAGAAAGAAATGAGCAAACACTTCATCTCCCAGATCATAAAGTAAACTTGGGGCCTGTGAAGTAGGTTGTAGCCTCCCTTTGACCTCTTTGATGGAGACAGGCAAAGGAGAAAAGGGACCCAAAAACTTGGGAAGAGCAAAATAAGTGTCTTCAGTATCAATTAAGAAGTCAGTTAACTTACCTGCAGTGGAGAGAGTTACGTGAGGCTTGGCCAGTTTGATGTCAGGACCTGTCAGTCTGAGGTCTGGAGGAGAACAAGGAGGTTCTTGTGAGGGTCTGCCAGTTCTGGAAGAGGGGTTCCATCTCCTCTGAGGAGAGGGTCCTCCTTTCTCTAATGTCCTGTTTACACAGTGGACATGGTCCTGGTGGCTACCATTTTCTCTGAGAACGATTATTCCTCCAGTGACCCTCCTGCTTGCAGTTGCAGCAGATTTGGGGCCCTGGTGTTGTTAGTGAAGGTCCTTGCTGTAATTGTTTGAGGGACATTGGGTAAGTCCTCCCCTGAGCCTGAAGCACTCTCTCAGTTGCAGACCAAGCATTTGGAAGGCTTCTTTTTGTTCTCAGGACCATTGCGAGTCTCATTATCTTTTCTCTTTTCACCTCTTCTCATCACAGTTGTTAAAGACCTTGCTTGAAGGCCAGGTCTATGAAATTGTGAGGTCTGAGTGCTGTTTTCCAATTTTTGGAGCTTACGCCAAGTATCAGGAGCTGACTGGGAGATGATCTACATTGCAAGAATAGATTGACCCTCCCTGGAGTTTGGGGTCTAAATTAGTATAGAGGCTGAGGGCCTCTGCGAGCCTGGAGAGGAAGACTGCAGGATTCTCATCTGGACCCTGTGTAATTTCTTTAACCTTATTGTAATTGTCATAGTTGTGGCACACTTCATTCCCTCAATCAAGATCGTAGATTGATAGTCCCTATTAGGATCTTGATCAGGGACAGTGGTGGAACCAGCAGCATAAGCACCCGGCTGCCTCCAATTAAGATGATGTCCATATTCCCTGGTTTTGGCCCAGATGTGATCTCTCTCCTCAGGGTTAGTGCAAGTGGAGAAAATGATGTGAACATTCCATCATGATAGGTAGTAAGATAGAGTGAAGTAATTACAATTTACAAAATTCCTTTGTGAATTTAGTCCGATCAACAGAAAAACTGCTGAGTTTAGCCTTAATTTGAGAGAGCTCAGACATTAAAAGGGTCATGGGCTCTGATAATGCCAATAGCTCCTGCAGTTTCATGTAAGGAAAACTGGTGTGCTAAATGGGAGGGTCCCTGGAAGTACTGGCCTGAGTGAGTATGACCTGGGGAAAGCAGAGAGGAAGAGGAAGAGGATGAAGTGAAAGAGGATCGAGAGGTACAAAAGTGATGGTGGAGAGGTGGAAGAGGACTCTTGAGGTTGCTCAGGCAGGTTAGGGGTTAATAGTGAGGGGGGACCCAATGCTGACAGGGTGACATTTTCAGAGTTTTGGTTGGGAAGAGAAGGTAAGAGAGTAGGAGTCAGAAGCATCCAGCAGGAGGAATGAAGATCAGAATTGTGAGTTCAAAGAAAACTTGTGCGTAAGCAACTTCTTTCCATTTCTTAAGGTTGCAACAGTATTTGTCTAGTTAATGAACGGCATTAAAATGTAATGATCCTGGGACCAGCAGATGGCGTAATGGTTATGTCGCTGGACTCCCCCATAATTGATCAACATTTGAGTCCTGGACCTGGTGTCTTAAAACTCAGGCTGGGCAGGTGTATGCATGTGTGTATATATTCAAAGTCTTGAGAGGAGAATGGAGGAGAAGGGATTACAGCATGACCATCCACCCTGGGGTGATTCCTCACTTTCCATCTGACTCTCTCTAGGGAGTGCATGCACCCTATAGCAAAAATCGCTCTTAAAAAAAGTTAACGATCTGTTTATTGGCCAGACTTTCTGGTCCCCCAGTTTACATGGGGCTGGACTGTGTTGCAGTAGAAAAGGCATTTAGGCTTGAGATTGGTAAATCCTAGAGCCTTCAGGTTCTTAAGGAGATATTCCAAGGGGGA
Organism: Tupaia belangeri chinensis; assembly: GCF_000334495.1. Classification (NCBI taxonomy): domain Eukaryota; kingdom Metazoa; phylum Chordata; class Mammalia; order Scandentia; family Tupaiidae; genus Tupaia; species Tupaia belangeri. The sequence continues at coordinate 7,210 of NW_006203417.1, read as the reverse complement.
GTCCCTGGGAAAGGTTGACTGAATGTTAGAAAAATAGAGAAACCTCTCAGGACCTTTCAGGGTTTTTATAATGCCACAAGGGAGGGGTGAGGTCTGCTTCCTGGCTAAGTGTCCTTAGTATGAACTGAGACTGACCTCAGGTATCTCTGCGTCCAGATGCAGGCCAACCTTAGATCTTTTCCAGATGAGGCATCCCTCAGTTCTGGACCCAGGCTGACCTTAGGCTCTGTCCCCAGAACCACATGTCCCTGTGCCAAAATGAGACTGACCATGGGGAAAAGTTCAAAGGGCACCCCCCAGTTTTGAATCTTGCTAGAGAGACCTAGCACTAGGAGTTTTTAAACCTGGGCAGCTATCACTTCCATTGGTGAATGTTGATATCCTTAGGGCAAAGAGGGGGGAAAGTGAAAGGGGCCTGGAATTTACCTGCAAAGAGCCACAGATGCAAGCTGGTGATGAAGTGGTTCACTGATGCAGTTAACTACTGAGCCAGAGGGATGGGCGAGGAGAAGAAGACAGGAAAGAAAGTCCTGTGACAAGTTCAGAGACAGGGCCAGGGTATTCAGTTCTCATCTAGGTGCAAGTCTCTAAGGGTGCAAGAGAGAGATACTGTCTCCTTGTAGGGAGATGTCCCCCGACAGGAAGAGAGTTCCCTCTTTAGGCCACCCAAGTGTTAGGATGATCTGTGTCACAGTCTGTGAAAGAATTCACAGACTCAGTGAGTGGATAGGAAAGATTTAGTCACTTTCCCAAAGGGGAGGAAGGAGGCCAGATGTGAAAGTTGCATCAACCTATCACCTCTTTTGGTTGATGTTTCTTTTTTCTATTATTCTTTGTTTTGTCCTTGTGAGTTTATGCCTTTTTATTCCCTTGTTATTTTGGGAAGATATCAAAGAGGGAGTTTCTTGAAGGTGTGCTTTTCCCTTTTTATTTTTTAGGATTTTTGCCATAGGGCGCATGTACTTTGTAAAGAGCTAGACAGAGCTAGAGAGAAGGAATGAGAAATCACCCCCTGTCCACACTGCATTCCCTAGCCCTCCATTCTCCTCCAGGGATTTTGGGCATACATGCACACATTCCGGGTGTGAGTTTTAAGCTGCTGGATTGGGGGCTTGAACTATGGTCAGCCATGTGGGAGTACAGTGCTTTAACCACCATGCCAACTGCTGGCTCCTGCATACTTTTCTCTTACTGGAAGGCGAAAACAAGAAACCCTAGTTTTCTTGAACTTTGGTCTCATCGAGAACAGGTTATATTACTGTCACTGAAGATCAGTGTGACAATCACAACAGTAAGCTCATGACATACATGAATATTCCACGAGTCTCAGCAATTTGATTTCTTGCACTAAACCTCTATTCTTACCCATCAAGTTTAGGCCAGAGTCAAATGTCACTTTACAGTGAGGCCTTCTTTGGCTACCCCTGTCAAATAAGAGATTATTTTGCTTTTTATCACTTTAATCACCATATAATGTATGGTGTATTAATTAATTAAAAACTTGCTATATGGTGTGTTTGCTTGTGAGAGAGAGAGAAAGCACACCCCCAGGGGGGGTTGGCCACATCATAGTCCCTTCACCTCCATTTTCCTCTTGGAATTTTGGGCATACACACACACATAACTGGCATAAGCCACTGGTCTAGGCTGCAAACTGAACTGCTGGCCACGTGGGACCTAGCTGCATTGACTACCATGCCATTGGCTGGCCCTGTGAAGTAGTTTAACCACCACCGTGAGAATGTAAGCTCCACGAGGACAGAAATTTTTGTCTATTTTATTTAGAACCTTATCCTCAGTGCTAAATAAATACCAGGCAAAAAATGAATAAATGTCTCCCTACTTTTTATAAAGTTTATAATGATTCTTAGCCTCTTTTTGCTGACATGGAGAATTTTAGAAAGTTTATGTCCATGGCTCAGTGTTTGTTTCTCTCTGGCTAGATGACCTCCCCCTCCCCTCAATTTTCTGAGAAAGGAACTTTTCATCGATGTGAAAATTGAGGTTAAGACTTCAATTCCAATGAGTATTTTTCAATTCCAGTGAGTATTTTTTAATGTTAGAATTTATTGTATCCCTCTTAATGTAAACTCCATTCAGGCCTTGTCTCATCTCGGCAGAACAGCCCACTGACATAGCATTTTATTTTTCATAACATCTCTGCATGGATTTCTCTGTATGTGTTCCCATTATTTTCTCTTTAGGAACAATCTGAACAGGTAATAAATGCCTCATACAGAATTACATCATGCCTGATCTCCATCACCAGCCATTGTCAGAAACTGATACCTACTTTGGGAGTAAGTGTTTAGGTGCCTTTATTCTCTGGATACTTGGTTTTATCAGAAGAAATCCTTATTTATCAACTTTTATTTAGTTAAAAGGCCATTTATTTGCTCACTAAAAGATTCTGGCACATCAAAATGTTTATGTCCTGTCAGAGAGCCTTACTGCCGGTGGAAACTAGAAAGCAGAACCATTTTGAGTCTATATGGAGGTTGTGATCTTAAGCCTGACACTAAATGTTAGTAATTTCTTAAATGCAAATGAATACTGATTTAGTAGACTCTTGAGTTGCCAAGTCATAGACCTTATACAAGTGGTTCTTGCATCAATTTGGAAAAAAGCATCTTTTAGATATTAGAGGAAAGGATGTCAGAGGTGGACGGACTCCTTTGATTGCTGAACCCAACTATAGGTACTATATTCTTCTGGATTCCCTTCAGAAAAATCAAGACATCATGTTGTACACTTTAAATGTATACAATAAAGGGAACCAGCAGGTAGCATGGTGGTGAAGGTGCTGGACACTCCCACATGGCTGACCATAGTTCAAGTCTGGGACCTGGTGTCTTGCTTTTTCAGTTTCTCTCTCTCTATCTTTTAGATATTAGAGGAAAGGATGTCAGAGGTGGACGGACTCCTTTGATTGCTGAACCCAACTATAGGTACTATATTCTTCTGGATTCCCTTCAGAAAAATCAAGACATCATGTTGTACACTTTAAATGTATACAATAAAGGGAACCAGCAGGTAGCATGGTGGTGAAGGTGCTGGACACTCCCACATGGCTGACCATAGTTCAAGTCTGGGACCTGGTGTCTTGCTTTTTCTCTTTCTCTCTCTCTAGTCAAATCAAAATGAATGAATGAATGAATGAATAAACTTAAATAAACAAACATATACACACACACAATAAGAAAATGATTGCTAAGTATTCTTTCTTTTCTTTCTAAGTAAGTGGTCAGCAGACTTTTCCTGTAAAGGGTGAAGTAATAATTTTTGGCATTGTGAGCCATGTGGTTTCTGCTGCAAGTGCATGCGAACCTTTGCCATAATAGTGAGAAAGCGGTCATAGACAGTATGTAAAGAAATGAGTGTGACTGTTTTTTTTTAAGAATTACTTTATTTAACTTTACCCATTTATTTATTTATTTTCATTTGACCAGAGAGGGATAGAGTGAGAGGGAGAGTGTGAGAGAAGATTAGAAAGCAAGCCACCAGGTCTTGGACTTGAACTGTGGTCGACCATGTGGGAGTCTAGTGCCTTTAACCACCAAGCCACCTGGAAGCCCCTGAGTGTGACTACTTTAATAAAACTTTATTTATAAAAATAGCCAAATGGATTTAACCCACAGACCCATTTGCTAATCTTTTATTTAAATTAAAAGTTCTCTCTAAAAATGAGTCATGGAGCTAACTTATCTTGAACTTAGTTTTAGAGAGTGAAAATGATTCTTCCTAATATAGTGTTTAATGGTCTAGCATTTTTTTGGCCCAGCTCTAATCTTTGCCTTCTCTTTGAGAATGAGAGATCTCTCCAACAGACATCAGGAATTCTCATTTGTCACCTGGTGTCCAGGGTTATAAATTGAACTGTGGAAGGATAAAATCAGTCTCATAAATCTTGGTTACTTGTTAAGTGACCAGAGAAACATTAAAAACAAAGCGACCCCCCTGGGGGGTGATTTCTCGCTTTCTGTCTCTATATCTCTCTCTGTCTGTCTGGCGAGCGCATGCGCCCTATAGTGAAAACCTCTCAAAAAAAAAGTGAAACCCTAAGCCAAATGATTTTATAGGATAGATTATGGGGTGTTTTACCCCTTTATTTAGATTATTTTGCATATGCTTAGTATTTTATCTTTGGATCAATCTGAATATAAGTCCATTCAGCTTAGATGTGTGTTACTGTGTCTGCTGTCTTATCCCTTTGAAAGAAAAGTGAGTTGACTCCTTTCTTTACCTAAGGTTTTACATTATTGAAGTTTCTTGACTACATTTAGAAAGATTTCTCCCACTGCTATGAAGAGGAAGACAGCAATTGTTCTCAAGCATAGTTTTTTAAAATAATCATTCTTTTGTTAGATGCATTTTTTACATATTGGTTTATAGGTTCTTACCTTGAGATGTGCAATTTTTTGCCGATAGTATTTCTTAGAAATAATCTAGCATAGCTTTCTATTAGCCCGCTTCTAAAGGAATTCTTTTCTAGTTCCTGTATTGTTCCTTTTTGTTAAAAATATGGCTTTTCTCTGTCTCCAAAGTTCCAGTCTCTCAGGAACATGATAATTGAGGCTGTAATTCTGTATTTTTGTCTGAAATGTATAGGCTGGCCTTTCAGTCATATTTACAGTATTAACTTAGTCTTTTAGTTTTCTTTTAAGAACCTCAATTTGGCTTTATTCCTGTAACAGCCAATGTCAGTTTAGTCATATTTCTTGCCCCTCCTTGTAGTCACCATAATATATTGTCCATCTTTGGGGAAAACTTCATTTATTCTTCAGGGCGTTTCTTCAAAGATGTTATCACCCAAAAGGTGTGAATTCTCATCAAGGAGAGAGAAGGCATTTTATTAACCTGTGAATCACAAGCACCTGGCACATAAGTAGTAGTTATTTAGTGTTTATTTAAATCAAGGAATGAATCTGTGGGCATTACATATCTGCCATTTCTTTGTATTTCTACTTGTTCACTTTCAGGATGGTTCCCTGCTTATTCCTTGGAGGCTTAAAGACATCATGTCTGTGTGTGTGTGTGCACGCACGTGCGCATGTATTTATATATTTCCCAGTGTAGCTGGTGGTAGAGGTAAAGAGCTAGGCTTATCATCTCTGTCAAGATCATATGACTATTGATGCTTGGGCTGGACAAAGCCTTTCTAAGATGCGTGAACACAAGAGTGTCTATGTTCTCCCCCCCCTGCCATTAGAAAAAAAATTTTTTGACATTCAAGCTTACTGTTTGTTACTAGAGTTTCATTGCATATGAAATAGCTTTACTGTTACTTAAAACCCTAAGGTTTTGAAAACAATTTTCTGATCCTTTATTTTGGCTACTTTTTCCATCTTACAGATAGAATTGATTGGATAACTTATAGCACTTGAAATATTTAATGGAAAACTCATAAGCCAGTTTTATTTTGTGAAAGATACAAAGGTTATCATCTATTATAAATAAAAGTACGTGGTTGTACGTGGTTATTCTTTCACATTAGTGCCTTAAATTGTACATAGAAAGAAATGGTAGTTGAGAGTACAGATCACTGATAGAATAGCTTTGATGGAGATAAGTAAAATACAATATTAGGGGACCAGCAGATGTAGTAGTTAAGGTGCTGGACTCCCACATAGTTGACTGTAGTTCGAGTCTTGGACCTGGTGGCTTGAAACTCACACCAGGCCCGTGTGTGTGTGTCCGTCCAAAATCCTGAGAGGAGAATGGAGATGAGAAGGGATTGCAGTGTGGTCATCCTCCCGG
>NW_006203417.1:0-1363 GCF_000334495.1 Tupaia belangeri chinensis | reverse complement strand
AATTTAAATAATAATTTAAAAAAGTAATGTGAATGAAACACTAAAAAGATTCCCATCTAACATGTTGCTACATTAGTCTTAAGTCACAAGTTTTTTGTATATAGCCTACTGGGTAATTATAAACCTGTCAATTTTTCAAAATTGTATTCAGTATCTCTTGTGTTCTGTGGTTAAATAGAATATTATCCATTTTTACTTAGTGATTTGATTTTTATATTAGTAAATGTAGAAATTATAGATTGGAGGATTCTTTAGATCTTCCAGTATCTGTTGTTAGTGTTAAAACAATTTGGAGACAGTTTTCAGTGCTTGTTAGACATAATTGATATAGAATAAAATAGACAAATGTTCTTTCATATTTAATGTTCTGATTTATTTGGATCATTGTTCTTGCATGCCAACTGCCAACACATTGTCGTGAGATGATAATCAAGGAAATTCCTACAGTGAGCATTTGAAAAGATTAAGGACTTATTTTTAATTTTTTAAGTGTGATAATGTTGCTGCCATTACAAAAAGTAGTCTTCTTGGGGACCAGCAGGTGGCGTGGTGGTTAAGGTGCTGGACACTCCCACATGGCTAACCAGGGTTCAAGTCCTGAATCTGGTGGCTTGCTTTCTCACTTCCTCTCTCTCACTCTTACCTTCTGTGTCTCTCTGGTCAAATTAAAAATAAATAAATGAATGAATAAATAACCAAAGAAGTTAAATGTAAAATTACTATATGACTCAGCAATTCTTTTAGGTATATATCCAAAAGAATTGAAAAGATACAAAATAAATTAAAATGGAAAACATGAAATTCCGAGATAGCATAGAACTGATACTGCATATTAGTGGGCAAGTTTAGTTGTTTCAGTTCAATATATAGCAGGGGAAAATCTGTATCACTTTTTTTTTTTAACTTTTTTTTTTTTGAGAAGTTTTTGCTTTAGGGCGTGTGTGCTCGCCAGAAAAACAGAGAGACAGAAAGATGGAAAGCGAGAAACCACCCCCCAGGGAGGAGACCACACCTCAATCCCTTCTCCTCCATTCTCCTCTTGGGATCTTGGGCACACACACACATGCCCGGCGTGAGTTTAAGCCACTGGGTCTGGGACTCGAACCGCGTTCGACTACATGGGAGTCCAGTGACATAGCCATTACGCCAACTGCTGGTCCCTTATATCACTTTTTTATGCCATATCAAGAAACAATCCAATTCAGATAAAGATTTAAATATGATATTGAATCTGCACATATTTAAAATACAATTTGACTTTTGTTTTGGAGAGGTTTTTGCTGTAGGGTGTGTGTGCTCGCCAGAGAGAGACAGATAGGGAGACAGTGAGAGATCACCCCCTGGGGGGATGGCTATGCCGCAG
>NW_006203416.1:0-1990 GCF_000334495.1 Tupaia belangeri chinensis | reverse complement strand
AGTGTTTTTAAGAGATTCAGTAAAATTGACTCAATCTTTAATAAAAGTTCTTAATTTTTTATTAAGATCTAACTACTTTATTGTAAAAGAATCAGTGATATTCAAAATTGAGAGACCTGAAGACATTTAGAAATTGTCTTTACCTAAATTTTCTTGATTATCAATATCGAATCTCTACTCTATACGCTTTTTGTATCAGACATTGATTTGATTTTTGAATTATATACTGTGGTGTTTAGCCCAATGCGATAATCTTTAAGAAAACTAAGTTACAATTACAGCCACAGGATTCAATATGAATCAGCAAACAAGTAAGTATTAAATATGTAGCACAGCCTGTAAGTTGTGCTAAACAATTTGAAAGGGAAGGGAGAGAGTGAAAAATAAATGAGGAGGGAAATTTAGAAAATGCATATTCAAATCTACTGGAGTCTGTAGTGTGAGAAAGTTAGTAATTACTCAAACTATATATCCTCATGACCTCCAACATTTTGTATCCCAAAATTCCATAGAAAAATACATTTTTGAGCCAGTGTTCTGTTGGAAGTATATTGTGTCCTTAAGATGACTTAGCCTAACTAATTTAGAATAATCTGAACATAATATAGTTTTTTTAGCAAAATACATGAATTATAAAATTGCTTCAATACTGATTCATTGCTTTCAGTGAGCAAATTACTTTATCTGAATTAGATTTTTTTAGCAAAATACATGAATTATAAAATTGCTTCAATACTGATTCATTGCTTTCAGTGAGCAAATTACTTTATCTGAATTAGATAACTTGAAAGATACTGTTAGGAGAGAGGGGGGGAATATAAGATCAATATAATAAAAATGTATGAAAATTACTTAAATGTGAAAGTAAACAAATAGCAAGTAAAAGTTAATCCAACCCCTCAGTAATTACATTATGAGTCACTAAATTTAACTTAAGCATACTAGAAGAATGGATATAAAAAGATAGAAAATTATTCACAAGGCAGATATTCTTTATAGGAGACTTAAAAGAACCCATAGATTATTAGATTTTGATAAAGGAGTTTAGTAAGGTAACTGGATATAAGATTAGTATATAATAATTGGTTGCATTTCTCTCTTCCAACAATAACTATTCATTAATTACTTTGTTCATCAATTTTACTGAGTGCCTACTACTTAGCCTATTCTAGGTGCCTAGATTAAATATCCAGAGAGTAATTTTATCCACATGAAAGCATTTATTCTGGAGACTGAAAATGAGGACTGGCAGTCCTCATTTAATGACTGAAGTGTGTTTCCATAGCTAGATCATTAAGCAAATAGATTGATAAGTGAGGAGCTTAAAAGCACATTGTCTTGTGGTATGTCATGATGCCATAGGATGCATATTTTTCCAATGTATATCATATGACATCACACTGGAATAACATAATTCTATCCATATAAAAAGCATATGGCAGACAAGCACTAAAAAGCAATGAGACACACTACAACATGTATCAATCCAGCATACTCATTTTTTATTTATTCTGAATACTACTATGGGTATACAATACAGTACAAATTTATAAACAAAACCTGTAGCATTGTGCAATAGCAAATGCTTCACATAATGAAAACTGACTGTGAGAATGAGACAGACTGAGAAAGGAGATTCCTGAGACTCACATAGACTGAGAAAGGGGATTTCCTGTACTGGAGAACAGGTCATAAGTCCAGACAGTTGTTAAACAGGTAGATCATTAACTGAGAAGTGGCTATATGTTTTGTTTGTTTGTTTTTTGACAGAGGACACATGTGCTCACCAGAGAGACAGATTAAGTAGAAAAGGAAAGTGAGAAAGGACCCCTCATGGGACATAGTCATGCCACAGTCTCTATTCTCTTGTCAAGACTTTGGGCACACACACACATGCACCCAGTGTGTTTTTTCTTTTTTTCCCCACATTTTATTGGTTCACAAAATTTCTTAAATAATCTAACTACTTTCAATAGCAAGTTCAGTTGGT
>NW_006203415.1:690213-708772 GCF_000334495.1 Tupaia belangeri chinensis | reverse complement strand
CAGACTTCATCTGGGATTTACTGGTTATGAGGGAGAAAAAAAATCTCATTAAATGAATTGTTTTAGAATCTTAACCTGGGTCAGCAAGTAGCATGGAGATTAGGGTGCTGGATTCCACATGACTTGCTGCATGGTTAGAGCCTTGGACGCAGCAGCCTAAAAGTCATGCTGGGCACACGTGCATGCATGCCCACAATCCTAAAATGACAATGGATGATAATTGATTGCAGAAAGCCATACCACTGGGTAGGGTAATTTCTCTCTCTCTCTCTCTCTCTTGCAAGTGTGTGTGCCCTATACCAAAAACTAGAAAAAACAATTTTAAATCTTGACCAATATTTTATATAAATAGGGATAAAAAAAAGAGATTTGTTTAGGACTTTATGCTGAAAAACCCAATCTGAAACATGCAGAATGAATTGTTTTATCTCACATTTAGTCAAATATTAATTATAATCACAAATGTGTACTTAATTTTTTAAAAAGTATCAGTCAAGTGTCAAGTATTTTCTTTGACTTTATTTTCCAGAAGAAGCAAAAGGTATGATCACTTGACTTTTAATTTACACGAATAATAGTAAAAATAATAATGAATCATCTTTGTGAAAATTTACAAAGGCTGTACAAATTTTCTCAAAAATTTCACTTAGTCCTTTATTGTTTAAATTCTCCTTTAAATTTGTTTTTGTTTTTCTCATTTGTTTCTTATTTACATTTAATTATTGTATATCTACCAGACTCCATTTGTCAATGGGGCTGTACATTTTTTCATATTGTTCTCCAACACCATTTTCATCAACTTCATGAAATCTATTGCATCTTAGTCAAGATCATTTCACAGTGAATTTTAATAACATTTACTGTATCAAAAAATCAGTGGGGGGACCAGCAGTTAGCATAATGGCTATGTCGCTGGACTCCCATGTAGGCGACCATGGTTTGAGTCCCGGACCCAGTGGCTTAAACTCACGCTGGGCGCATATGTGTGCGTGCCCAAGATCCTGAGAGGAGAATGGAGGAGAAGGGATTGCGGAGTGGTCATCCCCCCTGGGGGGTGATTTCTCGCTTTCTGTCTCTCTGTCTCTCTCTGTCTGACGAGCACACCCACCCTATAGCAAAAACCTCTCCAAAAAAAAGAAAAAAAAAATCAGTGGGCAGGCTGTTTGCACAAGTGAAGTTAGACACTAATGAGATGCTGAGTGCAATGTCTAAGGGGAAAGTAATTCTGTGAATGGTTAGTTCACTAATGAATATTTGGAGGTTATGACAACTCTTACTACCCTAGATAGCATTGTTACTTCAGGAAATTGCATATTGAATGATATCAATAATGAGACTCTCTGTATTGGTCCGTTAGTTAATATCACAACATTACCTCATTATATATATGAAGATAAACAGTTGAACTCATTTTTTCAGTTCATTTTCATTTTATATATTTATCACTGTGGTTTTACCTAAATCTTATTATACTATTTCCCATTTTCAGCCTGAATTGTCAACAATCTGGGTATCCAGAATTTGGGGGACTAGAGGATATTTATTCTTTACACTCACTATTAGGCATCCAGTTTACCTCACTTCTGCAGATCATTCTTCTTAGTATCATATTGGTCCTCAATTTCTACACATTCCTTGCCGAGAAAAACTGCTCTGAACTTGGCATTGCTTTTTGTGGCAGGTCTTTTTTATCAATGAGTTTATCTCACCATGTAATTTTATATGTCAGGTCACTAAGGAACCAGAGTGTAATACCTGCAGTCCATTCCATCCTAAAGTTACACTAACTTATAACTCTAATTGTTCAGTTTACTATGATAATGTTAGGTTGTAGTTTTTAATCCGTCAAAATGGGACTATATTAGGACAGTGTTCAGGGGGTGAAAAAAGTGCTTTAATAAGAAATGGGTTTACACCAGAGAAAATTAAATACTTTATTCCACCCTTAATGTACCATAGTTGTATATATCTTTCATAAATTTCAAACTAATATTGTCATGATTATTTCTACCAATTTGGTTTTTTATTATTTTATATGTCATCTAATTCCGTGTATCTTTTCAGTATATAACATTTCTTTCTCCAGCATGATTGCCATGCATATCAGTCAAGACAAAGGCATTACTAGACATATCATCAAATAGCTTTTCATTCTTTTTCAGATTAATACTTTTTATTACTCTTTTTTTTAACATTCCATCACTTTACATCATTTGGCTTGTAAAGAGAATTTACCCAGCATAAAATATTTCTCAGACCAGTTCAGTTGAGAATACTGTACATACTATCTTCAACAGGTAATAAACCATTTCTCTGTCCCACAAATGTTATGCCTATTTTTTCTCCTGCTCTCCTTCGCTATACCCTTCCCTTCTCCCCTATCCCTGTTCCCCCTATCTTCAGCCTCCGTTACTATTTTCACTGTTTTAATGCCCTCCAATATTTTAATTTCTACCATATAGGGCATATATTAAGTGGATACATACATATTCTTTCTTTTTTCTTTTTCTGGAAAGGTTTTTGCCATAGGGCACATGCACTTGCCAGAAAGACAGAGAGAGACAGAGAACAGAAAGCGAGAAATCAGCCCCCAGGGGTGATGGCCATGCCACAATCCCTTCTCCTCCATTCTCCTCTCAGGATCTTGGGCACAAGTGCACATGCACCCGGAGTGAGTTTAAGCCACCGGGTCTGGGACTCGAACCACGGTCGACTACATGGGAGTCCAGTGACATAGCCATTAGGCCAAATGCTGGTCCTCATGCAATATTTTTCATAGCCTGGCTTGCTTCACTCAGCAATAAGTTTTTCATATTTGACCACTTTCTATCACATGCCAGCGTCTTGTTGTTTTTTATGGATGAAAAGTATTCCATTCAACTGTTTGCGGACATTTGGATTGATTCCATGTCTTAGCAATTGTAAATAATGTTGCAATAAAATCCATGTGCAAGCGCTTTTCCAACTGAATGTTCTCCTGTCCTTTGGGTAGATACCCAGAAGTAGGATTGCTGGATCAGTTGGTAGTATTTGTAGATCTTTGAGCAGCCTCCATATTGTTTTCCACAGTGACTGGACCAATTTGCATTCCCACCAACAATGCAGGAGAGTTCTCCTTTCTCCCCAACTCTACCAACACTTATCACTTTTTGTAATTTTAATCTTTGCCATTCTGACAGGAGTTAGATGGTATCTCATTGTGGTTTTAATCTGCATATCCCTTATGATGAGGGGTTTTGAGCATTTCCTCATATGCTTTTTGATTGTTTACATGTCTTCCTTAGAGAGATTTTTGTTTAGCTCATTTTCCCATCTTTTAATTGGGTTAATCGTTTTTTTCAGGTAAGCTGATTGAGTTCTCTGTGTATTCTGGCTATCAGTCCCTTATCTGAGGAATACATTACAAAAATATTTCCCCATTAGAGTGTTGTCAGTTCACACTAATTATTGTGTCCTATGCTGTGCAGAAACTTCTTAATTGGACATAGTACCACTTGTCTATCTTAGGGCTTATTGCCCGTGCTTTGGGAGTCTTATTTAAGAAGTCTTTGCTGGGACCAGCAGTTAGCATAATGGCTATGTCGCTGGACTCCGTCAACCGCAGTTCAAGTCCCGGACCTGGTGGCTTAAACTCACGCCGGGCACGTGTGCGTGCGTGCTCAAGATTCCGAGAGGAGAATGGAGGAGAAGGGATTGTGGCGTGGCCATTCCCCCTGTGGGGTGATTTCTCACTTCCTGTCTCTCTCTCTCTCTCTGTCTGTCTGGCGAGCACAGTCACGCAGTAACAAAAAAACTATTCCAAAAAAAGAAAGAAAAAAAAAAAAAGAAGTCTTTGCCTACCCTAATGTCTCCCAGAGTTTCCCCAGTGTTTTCCACCAGTAGTTATAGTTTGAGGTCTCAGGTTCAGATTTTGTATCCACTTTGAATTGATTATTATTAATGATGAAAGATGGGGATTCAGTTTTATCTTTCTGCAGGTGTATATCCAGTTTTTTCTAGTATCATTATCTAAAGAGGTTTTCCTTTTCCCATATATTGACTGGTATCCTTTGTTAAAAATCAGTTGTCTGTAAGCTTTGGAGTTATTTCTGGGGTCTCTAGTCTAACTGGTCCACCAATCTGTTTTTGCACCGTACCATGCTGTTTTGATTATAACAGCTATATAGTATATTTTGGGGTCATGGAGTGAGATGCCACCCATTCCACTCTTGCACAGGATTGCTTTTGCAATATGCAGTCTTCGATGATTCTTTTACAATTGTCTTTGCTAGATCTATGAAGAATGTCTCTGGTATTTTGATTGGAATTGCATTAAATATGTAGATTAATTTGAGTAGAATTGCCATTTTGATTATTTTCTATTTCATTTATTTCTGCTTGAATCTTTATTATTTCTTTTCTCCTGGCATTTTTTAGGATTTTTGTTGTTTTTTTTTCCAATTCCCTGAGGCACGACGTTAGGTCTATTTGCCACTTTCCATCGTTTCTTTATGCACACTAATTGCTATGAATGTCTCTCTTATGACTGCTTTTGCGGTGTCCCATAGATTATGAAAACTCATGTACTCATTATCATTTGTTTCCATAAATTATTTTATTTCAAATTTAATTTCTTTGGTATTTAAGAAGTCATTCAGAAGTAGGTTGTTTTCTTTGCATGTGTTTGTGTATTCACAATGATTTTTCTTGATATTAATATCAAGTTTAATTAATAATTTCTATGCCTTTAAATCTTTGAAGGCTTGATTTTTGTCCTATCATATGGTCAATCTTTTAAAAGGCTCCATGCCAGGGTGAGAAAAATGTATATTCTGTGGTCTTAGGGTGGAAAGTTCTATAAATGTCTATAAAACCCATTTGATTTATAGTATCATTTAGATCCTATATATCTCTGCTTATTTTTTGTCTAGAAGCTCTGTCTAAAGGAAATAATGGGTAACACGACAATAATAGTGTTGCAACCTGTCTCTTCTTTTTTAGCTCTAACAGTCTTTCCTTCATTTATTTAGGTGCTCCTGAGTTCGATGCGTAGTTATTTATAAGTATTATGTCATCTTGATGAATTAGTCCATTTACTACTATAAAATGCCCTTCTTTGTCTCTTCTTCATTTTTTTTGTCTTAAAGCCTATTTTGTCTGAAATGACTGTCACAATTCTAAGCCTTGTTTGATTTATGTTTGCATGGAATATCTTTTTCCAGGCTCTCACTTTTAGTCTATGTATGTCTTTATCTATAAGGTATATTTCTTGTAGGCAACAGATAGAGGGTTTCTATTTTTTTATCCATTCAGCCAGTCTGTGTCTCTTAATTGGAGAATTTAATCCATTAACGTTCAATGTTGTTATCGCTATTTCCTGACATTTTCCTATCATTAAGTGAGCCATTTTCTTGGCTGTTTTTTGTTCTCTTCTATCTGTCTGACTTTTTAGTTTTCCTGGTATAACACTCCCTTTAGAACTTCTTGAACAGCTGGTCTGAAGTTGGTAAATTCTTTCAGACTTTGTTTATCCAAGAATATTTTTATCTTTCTTTTCCCACATGAAGGATAATCTTGCCAGGTATAGTATTCATGGTTGAAATTGTTTTTCATTTAACATTTTGACTATATCTCCCCATTCTTTCCTTCCTTGAATTGTTTCTGACAAGAGGTCTGAAGTTAGCCTGATGGGATAAACTTTGTAAGTGATTTGACATTTCCCTCTTGCCACTTTTAGTATCTTGTCTTTGCCTGTGGTTTTGGCCAATCTAGGTACGATGTCCTTTGGAGAGGATCTTCTTCGGTTGATTGTATCTGGGATCCTATGCATTTCTTGGGTCTGGGTATTTGAATGCCTCTCTAAGTTTGGAAAGTGTTCTTCCAGGATTTCATGGAATAAATTGTCAGTCCCCTTATTATTTTCTTCCTCTTCTGGGATACTAATTACTTGGATGTTTTAGTGCTAGATGATATCTAGTATTTCTCATATATTATCCTTATTTTTCTTCGTTGCTTTCTCAGTCTTTTTAATAATTTTTTCTAGGTCAAAAGTTTTGTCTTCTACATTTGAGACTCGCTCTTCTGAGTGATCTAATTTACTTTTAATACTTTCAAGGGAGGTTTAATTTCCTGTATCACATTCTTCATCTCTAACAATTTTGTCTGATTCATCTTTATGGTGTCTTCTTTCAAATCATGAAAGGATTTCCTCATTTCCTTGTTGTCTCTTTTCTCTTGCATCTTGTCTAGTTTGTCACTATAAATATTCTGACTCGTTTATCTGACATTTCCACTAATTCCATTGTGTTGCCTGTCAGTGATGAGGAATTGATATTTTCCCGTGAGGGAGAGACATTTTGTTGGCTGCTCATATTTCCTGTACCCCTGGGGTGGTTTCTAGTCATAGGTGATCTATATGTTCCTTCCTAAATTATTCAAGGTACTTCCAAGCATTCAAAGGCATGCAAGAATAGGCGATTGATGATCTCTCTTCTGCTCTACCTCCCCATTGCTCACCAGCACCTTGCACTCTTGTCACTGGTCCTTGGTGACTCAAAGCCTTCCCTGTTTCTAGAGAATGGTGTGCATGAAACTGAGCCACTGAGCTTCAACTGAGGAACAAAGAAGTGATTGTGGCAGTGTTGAGCACTCTGCGCTATAGAAAACACTGAAGTACAAAGAGTCCAAAGCCAAGTAAGTGGTGAAGAGGATGAGCTATGGGTCCAAGCCTTATGTCCTCCAGCTGCAGGCAACCCGCCTTATGGCAAGGCCCTTCATTGGAAAGGGGGTCTAGATGAGGTGGAGAGAGGAGTAAGATTGTCTCAAAGTTCCAACCAAAAAACCTAAGAGTCCAGAGGCGGTGGGGGAGGGGATGAGCCATGGCTCCCAGTCGTTAAGCCCTCCAGACGCAGGCTGTCTGCCATATGGCAAGACCCTTGGCTAGAACAGGTGACCGGATAATTATTTCTACCAACTACTTCTTCTTAATAAGCAAATTGTTTACAAAATAAGCATGTTATTTTTCCATTTATTTGCCAAATATGGTAAGTTTATTAGTGAATTGGTTTCATTTATTCCTTCAAAAAGTATTTATTGTCGGGAACCAGCAGTTAGCGTAATGGCTATGTCGCTGGACTCCCATGTAGTCGACCGCAGTTCGTGTCCCGGACCTGGTGGCTTAAAACTCACACCAGGTGCATGTGCATACGTGCCCAAGATCCCGAGAGGAGAATGGAGGAGAAGGGATTGCAGCGTGACCATTCCCCTGGGGAGGGGGTGATTTCTCGCTTTCTGTCTCTATGTCTCTCTCTGTCTGTCTGGTGAGCACACGCGCCCTATAGCGAAAAAACCTCTCCAAAAAAAAGAAAAAGTATTTATTGCCTATAAGCACCAGCAGTGGTGTAAGAAAAAGAAAAAAGTTATATTCATGCAGACAACAAAAATATACAATTAAGTTAGCGGTCATATACAATGCAGCTGTTACACATGGACCAAATGAGAAGGTCCCATGTTCATGACCTGGTACCTCCATGTATACACTGAGTGCATGCACCTATGTTATGATCCCAGCTGGCTGAGGCTGGGGGTGAATGTCAGCATGAAGATCCTGCTTGGAAGGAGAAGCAGGCTGTCTCCCTCTCTCTGTCTTTTTCATGTAATGAATAAATAAATTTAACATATATGTATATATATATATACACACACACACAAACACATATATAAAATGAAGTAACTATATTTTAAATATTTTATGTACACACACTTAATAGATATATTCTCATTTAATTCCATCTTCTATAGCTCATAAGTCACAAGGAGTAAAGGGTACGTTTTCCACAATCATTTACTTAATATAGCAAAAATTTTTGTGCTCATACTCCATGGTTCTTGACAGTTAATAGATAAACAACTTTCCAAACTTCAAAAAACTGAATTTTAAAGATAACTTTCAAAATATTTGTTACAGTTTTGTTTGTGACTCTATGATAACAGCAACAGTATGGTTTTAAATATTTTTGAGAAAATGTTTATATGTCAACTACTCACACTGTCGAAAAGCAAACACCCAGAGCACAATTCATGATGAACCTTCCCAACTCAGCGCTGCCTACCAAGTATTCTGTGGTTTACCAGCTGCTAGCAAATATTGGTCTCTTCTCTATTCAAAGTCTTTCTCAAGATAAACCTCTGGTGTTGGCCACTCTTTTGTAATCTCAACTGATTACAATGCTGGGCTGGAAAAGTCCAGATCGTTTTATGGCTTCTCTGATATTCTCTGGAAAATAACAGATAAATGGTAATTCTGATTTTCACATAAAACTGATGGTAAAACATTGTCCTTTGCCAGTTTTTCTATTTTTGTTTTCTACTAATTATATCAAATCAGAAGACATTTTCTTTTCTTTTTATTCTTCCCAGGTATACAACATCCAGCCCTTCACTCACCCAACCTATTTTTTGAGGCTTACAATTTGTGAAGCACAAAGTAGGTCCTAGGCAGACATAAAATTAAATAGGACCTACTATCAACTTGAAAAAGTTACATTTCTACTCAAGAGGCTAAGGTATTTTTGGTTAACTCATATAACTTCTTTTTGTAGACCAAACAAAAAAAGTAAAAGGACTGTGATGTTGACAATTTCATGGTTCACACAAAAACATTTTCATAAATAATTCCTATATTACACATCATCAGGCATCTTTTCTCATATCCCAAATCTCATTAAACTCTCTTTAAGTCATTTCATAAGTCACTTTATTTATTTATTTTTGAGAGGTTTTTGCTATAGGACATGTGCGCTTGCCAGAAGGACAAAGAGAGACAGAAAAGAGACAGAAAGCGAGAAATCACCCCCCGGGGGAATGGCCATGCCACAATCCCTCCTCCTCCATTCTCCTCTCTGGATCTTGGGCACATATGCACATGTACCTGGCATGAGTTTATGCCACTGGGTCCGGGACTCAAACCACAGTCGACTACATGGGAGTCCAGCGACATAGCCATTACACCAACAGCTGGTCCCATCATAAGTCATTTTACAAACAAACTGAACTTCACCCTTTGCTCACTGTCTCAACAGGTACTTCATGAAAACTTTAATTTCTGTGTCTCACATTCCTCCTTAAATCTCCCGAATCCAGTTGAAAGAACCAGACCAGAAATGAAAAACATATCCTGTTCTCTATTTTATGACAAACATCTCTCAAAAACTAATCACTACAGGTTGAATTTCCAGAGAAACAGACTGCGAAAGGGAGTTTAATGTGTAAATGTTTATTAGGGGTGCCCTAAGGGTCTATTGGATTAGCAAAAATAAGTAAATAAATAAGCTAAGTATAGCAATTCATTTTTAAAAGAAAATATTATACAGTAGAAAGCTAACTATGAGTTATATATATATTTTTAAGTTTTACTAGGCAAAGGATATAGGTATGAACTTGATAGAAACAGGGTAGAAATAAGATCAATGTAATTTATTTTAATCAAATTTATGTTACTCTTTTACTACTATGAATTTACTGTCTTACATGATTTAAATTATTTTCATCTCTTTGTAGTGTAAGTTTATGTTTCATTTTTATGGGTGAATCAATATCAATCTCAGGGAACAGGAAGAACAAAAACTAGTTAGTCCTGTTTAAGATGTTGATAGGAAAGGCAGCTTTCTTTCATAAAGGAAAAAAAGCCAAATGCTAATGTGGCATTATTTTTAAATAGCATGATAATTTTGAAGAAATGAGTCATATACTGATATGACTTACAGATATATTTTGTTTGATACTCCCTTTGAAAGATAAAGATTAAACGAATGCATATGAAAGAAAAGAAAACTGACGGAGATAAAATGCAAACATTTCTATCAGGAGAAAAAGCTACTGGGACATTTAAAAATATGACTTAATATAGAGATTTGTATCTATGTGGAACTAGTTCTTCATAAAACCAGAGAGCAAATGTGAGAAAATGACAGCCTTTGGGTTGTGATAGAAACTCTGATGGGCATGTTAGTGCTTCTTAAATGAACACAGGTGCCTACGCCTACTCATATACCATCTAAACCAAGGGTTGGGGAAAGACAGCATTTCAAATGTTTGCAATAAACCAGACCATAGACTAAACAAGGACAGGGAAAATTACTCCTTTTCAGGAGGTAAACGTGTACAGGCTGGCCCTGTGTATAGTAAAGTGATGTAATTTGAGGCAAACCCAAGTTATTTTAGTCAAAATTTCTCCCATCTCTCAATCAATTACATATTCCTACATTAGAATATTAAATTGAACAAACATGGCAAGTAGATTTTATCACTTATTCTAAAAGAACAATGCCAATTGATTGGTATGTTGTTTGTGCACTCAGAAAAATGAATGCATTGTGCTCCCACATATTTTTAAGAGGTTGTTGCCTTAAAGTATATGCACTTGCTGGTGACAGAGACAGAAACAGTGAGAAGAAAAGTGAGAAATCACCTCCCGGGGGGGATGGCCACACTACAATCCCATCTCCATTCTCCTCCCAGGATCCTGGCCACCCAAGCACATGCACCTGTGACTTTCAAGCTACCACTTGCGGGACTTGAACCACAGTCAACCATGTGGGAGTCCAGAGACTTAACCACTTTAAAATCTTCTGGCCATGTTCCCATATTTTTTAAAAATATATTTTTTGTTTTAATTTTAGTTGGGCCCATGTCCTACATTCTCTCTCTGAGGGAAAGGGTGATGTCTATGCCCAGGGGCTGTTGCAGCGCTTGGCACCAGCTGAGGTGTTCAAAAACTATTTTAAGAAAGAAAGGAAGATGGACAGGAAGAAAAAGTAGGATTAAAGTCTTGAGAGTCCAAGTTTTAAAATAGAAATAACCTTCCTAGAAAGCGTAACACACTGTCTCAGTAACACAAATCAGTGAATCAATTTCATTAGATTTTGGACAGGAAATAGCCCAGAGAATAGAATCAAATCAAGGAAGTCATTAAGTCAAGGACCTGTCAGACAATGCCACAAATGTGAGATTCCTGGAAGTCTGCAGGAAGCATAAAGACAATGAGTTTACAGGAAGAAGCAGCCCTAACGGTGGGTGAAAGGATAGCCTCGAACTTTTCTTTCCAGTTTTAACTTGGCTGACCTAAAAGGATGGGGGAAAAAAATATTGCCTGAGTACTCTCTTAATCTTCATGTCACAAAGTTCAAATGTAAGACTGAAATTTATCATAGCAAGAGCCTTTGTGCAGAGACAGGCTATGGGGACCAAAGAGATGAGATCCTTGGCATAATTTCCTCAGCAACCTGATGGCTGTCCTCCTTTGTTACTGTACTCCGCTGTCTCCTTTTCATCCTCTCCTGAAAAGCATGTCATTTTTTTGTCATCATCGGCAGGAATATATATACAGGTTAAGCATTACTAACTCAGAAATCTAAAATCCAAAATGCTATAAAATTTAAAACTTGTGTGCTGACATGATGATATAATTTGAAAATTCCATACTGTGCTTCATGTGACAGGTAACAGTCAAAATAGGAACCAGATAGCGGCACAGTGGTGAAATGTGACAGTCTGTGAGACTGATCCATGTGTGAGGGCCCCAGGTAGCATCCAACACTCTCCCTGAGTATGGTGGGCACATGCGTATACCCATGGTCCAAGGCTGGCTGAGGCTGGGGGTGGATCATGATATCAAGACTCTCTTAGGATATCTCTCTCTCTCTCTCACTTATGGAAGAAATAAATAAACAAAAATAACTCTATGCAATACAAAAATATTGTATAACATTACCTTCGGGCTATGTGTATAAGGTGTATATGAAACAAATTTCATGTTTAGACTTGGGTCTCATCCCCAAGATATCTTGCTCCAAAATCTGAAACCCCAAATCCAAAACTCTCTGGTGACAAGCATTTCAAATAAGGGACACTTACCTTGTGCCAAGTTTTGCTCCTTTTAGTGTGGAGCTACTTACAGTGAAAAAAAAAATTGCATAGGCACAATTCCTGCTTCTTAAAAATGTATCTAATGGGGACAAGCAGGTGGCAGGAAGGTTAAGGTAGCTAGATTCCACATAGATGACTTTGCATTTTGAGTCTCAAACCCGATGGCTTGAAAATCACACTGGACACGTGCATTCATGCCCAAAATCCTAAAAGGAGAATGGAGTATAGGGGATGGCAACATGGCCATCCACCCTAGAAGGATGATTTCTTACTTTCTCTCTCTCTTTCTCTCTCTTTCTCTCCCACTTTTTCTGGCAAGCACAAATACCCTATAGCAAAAAGAAAAAGAAAAAAAAGTATTCCTAATGCAGGCTATTAAAAAATAAAATAAAAATGGTATAGGATATTTACAGTGCATTTTATATAATTTATTAATTTAAATTAAATATTAATAATTAATAAATGTACTATTTATGTAACTAAGTAAAATATAATTCTCTACAATACTTCCCAGTCTCAATTTTTTATTCTATTTAACTAGTTTTGTCTTTAAATAAGAGGGAACTATTAATTCTTTGGCCTCTTAGCAAACTGTTTTTTTAATTTTATTTTGTAGTTTCTTATTTATATTTAATTGTTGTACAACTTTATGGTGTACAATATGACTTTCCAAAGCACACATGTGATCTGTGATGTGATCAATGATATTACCATATGCATAATTTTCAACAAAGACCCTTACATTCTTGTATCTGTAAAATGCTTTTTCTCTGAACCCCTCTCACTCACTTCCTACTATCTACTCCCATCTCTTACAGTCTCTAGTATCTACCCTTGCCCTCCCTACTATTATATCTTTGAATTTTCAATTTTCCCCATAGACTGCAGACATCTGGTATATATTGAATGGGGATATACAATGTTTGTATCTTATAGTCTGACTTATTTCACTTAGCATTAAATCTTCTATATTTTTATATTCATCCACTTTAAGCCAAATGGCAGTCTCACTATTCTTTCTGTAGTGTACATATACCACATTTTCACTCTAGTCATCAGGTGTTTGGCATGTAGGTTGACTTCATGTCTTACCAACTGTGAATAATGATGCAATAAACATGGATGTGCAAGTGTCTTTCCAACTGAGTGTTTTCTTGTCCTTTGGGCAAATACCAAGGAGTGAATTACTGAGTCATATGGTATTACTATTTGTAGAGTTGTGAGGAACCTCCATATTGTTTTCCACACTGGCTGTACTAATTTATATTCCTTCCAACAGTGTAGGAGGGTTCCCTTCTCATTACAGACTCACCAGCACTTGTCTTTCTTTGTATATTTTGATTATAGGCATTCTGACTGGAGTTAAGTGATATCTCATTGTGGTATTATTTGCATTTCCCTTATGATAAGAGATGTTGAACACTTTTTTCATATTTTTGGCCATTTGTATGTCTTCCTCAGAGCGTTATCTATTTAGTTCATTTGTCATTTTTTTACTTATATTATTCATTTGTGGGAGGGGAGAGGCTGCTTGAGTTCCCTATATATTCTGGTTGTCAATCCCTTATCTGAAGCATAGTTTGCAAATATTTTCTCCAATCCTGAGGGTTGTCTCTCGACTCCACTGTTTGTGTCCTTTGCTGTGCATCACCCTCTCTCAACTAAGCCAATAAGAGGGCCATTACTCAGAAAGTTTGACAAACGTCCTCTGAAGTCTGGGAAACCTAAGAAAGAGTATATGACTCATCCTTGAAGGATCCAAAAATAAAAGGGCTTGGACTCCATTATAGCTGGAACCATGGAGGGTGTCAAACAGAACCAAAAGAAGGTTCTTCTTGTGCCAGAAACTCTTAAGAAAAATTGAAGGAATTTTGTAGAGCTGAAGACCAAATACCTAAGAAACAACTTTTCCCAAAAGTGTTTTAAAAGACAAGGAGGAAGCTTATCTATAAAAAAGCTAAACACTATCATAAGAAATATAGGCAGATGTACAGAACTAATATTTGGATGGGTAGGCTGGTTTGAAAGCTGGCAACGTCTATGTACCTGCAGAATCCAAATTGGCATTTGTCATCAGGATCAGAGGTATCAGTGGTTTGAACCCAATGGTCTGAAAGGTGTTGTAGCTCTGTTACCAGATCTTCAATGGCAACTTTGTTAATCTCAGTAGGACTTCAATTATCATGCAGAGGATTGTGGAATGATATATTACATGGGAGGAGGGTGTCCAAACTTGAAGTCTGTAAATGAACTAATTTTCAAGGAAGTTATGGCAAAATAAGTAAGAAGTAATTTGCCTTGACATAGAATACTTTAATTTTTAGATCATCTGTTAAATTTGTCATCATCTGCATGGAGGATCTCATTCATGAGATCTATACTATTGGAAAATGCTTCAAAGGAGCAAATAACCTCTTGTGACCCTTCAAATTATTTTATCCATAAGGTGAATGAAGAAAAACCCTCCCCATTTTGTAGGTGGATATACTGGCAACAGAGAAGACCAGATAAACCATGAATATTGGTGTAATCTGGTCAGTTAATAAACAGTGCTTTCAGATTGGAAGAAAGAGAGAAAGAAAAAGAGAAAGAAAGAAAAAGGAAAGATGAAAGAAAGAGATGAAAGGGAGGGAGAAAGAGAAAGAGAAGGAATGATAAACAGGAAAAGAAAGAAACAAAGAGAAAGAAGAAAGAATGAAATAGAGAGAAAGAAAGAAAGAAGGAAGGAAGGAAAAAACAAAGAGAAAGGGGAAGAGAAAAGAAAGAAGAAAGGTCTTGGTTAGATGAGTCTGAAAGAGCAAAGCAGTGAGACACCATATTGAATTGGGAGAGAGTCCCAAACAGCCAGATGGCTGGTTGCTCTCCTACCATCCAGATGTCTACTTATCCATCATGTTTCTTGGGGGTTAAATGTCTTCCTCACAAAGGGAGCTTCCCTAGGACCCTAGTAAGAGAAAACTTGAATAACCTGAGGACAACGTAATTCCGAAATAGAAAAGGTTATAAAGAAACACATTGAACACTGTCTGGATACATGTTGAAAGACATGCCTTTTTTTGTAAAACTCAATATAGAGGCTGTGTCTACAATTTAAAGTGAAACATTGGGCATGTTTGTCAATTCTAGTTTCCTTTAATAACCTGTAAGGCACATAAGTTTAAGCTTTTTTTTTTAAGTTAATGGGGAAATTTTGAGATACAATACCAATACTTCAGGATTTTGGACTTGGTGTTTATATGAAATTCTGAGGCCTTGATTTAAATCTTTCATTGTATCATGATTTCCTTTTAGGTGTATTGTGCTAGTAAAACTTGTCAAATAAATCTTTCTTTTAAAAAACAAACAAACAAAAAAGAAATTGTTTACTTACAATCTACTGTCAGGATAAGCACTATTGTGTAATCAAAGAAGTGATGGAGTCAGCAGGTGGTGTAGTGGTCAAGTGTTGGACTTCCACATGGTTTGAGTTCCAGACTCAGCAGCTTGGAAACTCACGCCAGGGGTGTGTGTGTGTGTGCACAAAATCCCAAGAGAATGAGGGAGAAAGGATTGCAGTTTAGTCATCCCCCGGGGGGTGATTTCTCACTCTGTCTCTCTGGTGAGCATATGCACCCTATAGCATAAATCTCTCTTTAAAAAAAAAAAAAGAAAAAGAAAAAGAAAGAAAGAAAGAAAGAAAGGAAGGAAGGAAGGAAGGAAGGAAGGAAGGAAGGAAGGAAGGAAGGAAGAAAAGAAAAGAAAAGAAAAGAAAAGAAAAGAAAAGAAAAGAAAAGAAAAGAAAAGAAAAGAAAAGAAAAGAAAAGAAAAGAAAAGAAAAGAAAAGAAAAGAAGAAAAGAAAAGAAAAGAAAAAAGAAAAGAAAAGAAAAGAAAAGAAAAGAAAAAGAAAAAGAAAAAGAAAAACCAAACAAACAAAAAAAAAAAAAAAAAAAAAACAGAAGTGCCATAGAGCTTAAGGCACTGGACTAGCACAGCAATCTGAGTCCCAGATCTGGTGGCTTGAATCTCACATTGGCCACATGTGCAAGTGTGCCCAAAATCTCAGAAAGGAGGAGAAGGGATTATGGCATGGCCATCCCCCTTAGGGGTGATTTCTCACTTTCCCCCTCACTGTCTCTGTCTCTCCAGTGAGTACACATGCCCTATGGCAAAAGACTAACAAAAAGTAAAAATAAATCAATAAAAAAAAATTGAGCCCACCTTAATAGCATAATTGGCAGCAAAATGAACTGAAGCACTAAAAGTCATATGGCCAACTTTAGGTTTAGATCCTCAGCTGGCTTGAAAGCACTCACGGCATGTGCCCAAGATCCTAATGAGCTGAGGCTAGGATGTGACAAGACTGTCCAGTGTGTGTCTCTCTTCTCTCCCCCATGCACTTGCATGCCCTCTGTATCATGAGTAGAAACAGATAAACTTTAAATAAGTAAATAATAACTTAAAAAGAGACAGAATTGCAGCTTAGGCAGATTTTGAGGAAATAGGCCCTGATTGAAAACGTACGAAAAGGTATCTCTTAATGAATACACATTTGAAATAAGAAACATCTTCATGTTGAGATCTATTCAAGTACTCTTGTTCCCCTCTGTTTCCCTATTTAACTTGCAAAAAGGCATAACAATGCCTCGATTTATTGCAGGATTTACTTCATAATTTTAATTTAGATAGAGATATATTGATGTCATCGAACGTTTTCAACGGCATTATATTTAGTTTCAAATTTTTATGTCTTAAATAAGTAAAAACAAAAACTTTAAAATTTTCTGATACGAACACTTTATGTGAAGTATGCAAAAACAATAAAAGTGATTTAGGTTAATTGGGCATACGGTGTCAAAATTGGCAAAGAACTCAAATCCCATCTTCTAGTTCCACAGGTGAAGGGAAGGGCTTATTTGTAAATCTCAATGTTATCCTAAAAGATCTGCTATAATTTGGATATGGCTTATCCCCTAAAGGTGCTGAAAGCTTGGTACCCAATATAACAGTGTTAGGAGGTGGTAGGACCTGGTGGACAGCATTTGGATCACAGGGTATCACTTTTATGAATAAATTAATGCTGTTTCAAGGGAGGGAAGGAGTGCACTCTCATGGTCTCAGACTGAGAGCATATTGTTTGCACAGCAAGTCTACTAGAACCGTGTGCCTCTCTTCGCACACATCCGCTTACTCTTCTGCTTCTCCACCATGTGGTGACACAGCATGAGGCCAAGCATGACTGTGACATGCTTGTTGAACTTCCCAGTTGTCAGAATCATAAGCCAAATAAACCTGTTTCATCATAAACCACCCAGTATCAAGTATTGTTAGAGCAACGCACAGAAACCAAGACAGGCCTTCTACATACCTTTCCCTTCAGAGTGTTAACCCAAGCTCTTGTGTATAAATTCTAATTCTTTCCTAAATAGTCTATTTTTATGTATAGACATATCTCAGAAATATTACAGGTTTGATTACAAATCGCCAAAGTAAGGAATATCAAAATAAAGCTCGCCAAACCTTTTGCTTCCCAGTGCATGTAAAAGTTATATGTATATTATACTGTACTCTATTAAAAGTGTGTAATTGTATGTCTAAAAAAATACACATATCTTAATTTTAAAATACTTTATTGGCCCAGTCGCTGTGGTACAGCAGTAACACAAGTGTCTTTCAAGGCCAGAAGACATACAGAAAACCACAGGTTTGGATACCTACGCTGGCCTGAAAACATGCTGGGCATGTGCATGGCACACTGAGATTCTAAGGAGTTGAGAGCTGGAAAAGGGAATTCTAGTGTGATGAGACCCTTCAAGGATACTTCTCTCTGTCATGCACATGCTCTACCATTTAAAAAAAGAAATTTAAGAATTGTTTACTTAATTTTATTTATTCGTTCATTTATTTTAATTTGATCAAAGAGAGAGACAGAGAGAGAGAGAGAAAGAGGGAAAGTGAGAAAGGAAGCCATCAGGTCTGGGACTCAAATTGTGGTCAGCCATATGGGAGTGTCTAGCACCTTAACCACCACATCACCAGCTGGTCCCCCGAAAAAATGTTTTCATTAAAAAAAAGGATTCTAGGGAACCAGCAGTTAGCGTAATGGCTATGTCGCTGGATTCCCACGTAGTCGACCGCGGTTCGTGTCCCGGACCCGGTGGCTTAAAACTCACGCCGGGCATGTGTGCGTGCATGCCCAGGATCCCGAGAGGAGAATGGAGGAGAAGGGATTGCGGCGTGACCATCCCCCCTGGGGGGTGATTTCTCGCTTTCTGTCTCTATGTCTCTCTCTGTCTGTCTGGCGAGCGCACGCGCCCTACAGTGAAAATCTCTCCAAAAAAAAAAAAAAAAAAGAAAAAAAAAAAAAAGGATTCTAAAAAATACTAACAGTTATCTGATTATTATTCAGGAATTTGTAATATTTTTACTGATGAAGGCTCCTGCCTCTATGTTGATGGCTGCTGACTGACCAGGTAGTGGTTGCTAAAGGTCATTTGGCTGTGGTGATTTTTTAAAATAAGAGAATGGAGTTTCCTTCCTTGTCTTCCATTTACAAAAGATTTATCAATAGCTTGTGATACAGTTTGGTAGCATTTTATCCACAGTAGAATTTCTTTCAAAATTAGCATCAACCAGGGAACCAGCAGTTAGTGTAATGGCTATGTCGCTGGACTCCCA
>NW_006203415.1:673944-689728 GCF_000334495.1 Tupaia belangeri chinensis | reverse complement strand
AAAAAAATTAGAGTCAATTCTCTCAAGGACTTTACTACTTTATCAGCTATGTTTGCATAATGTTCTAAATCCATTGTTATTTAAACAATGTTCACCACAGCATCCTCTCCAGAAATAGATTCTATTTCAAGAAATCTTTCTTTTTTTAAAAAAGAATTATTTATTATTATTATTGTTAGTATTATTTTTCACATGAATTTTGCCAGAGAAAGACAGAGAGAGAGAGAGAGGGAGAGTGAGAAAGTAAGTCGCTAGGTCCAAGACTCAAACCATAGCCAGCCATGTGGGAATTCCAACATCCTAACCACCATGCCACCTGCTGGCCCCAGAAATCCCTTTCTTTGCTCATTCATAAGAAGCAACTCTTCATCCATTCAAGTTTCATTATTATTCATTATTTCAGAAATCTAGTCAAATTCCTCTAGTTCTGGTTCTTTTGCCATTTGCACTACATCTGCAGTTACTTCCAGGGAAGTCTTGAACTCTTGAAAATCCTCTGTGAGGGTTGGAATCAAATTGTTCCAAACTCCTATTGATGTTATTTTTACTTCCTTCCATAAGCCACAACTGTTCATAATGACATTTAGAATGGTGAATCCTTTCTGGAAGAGTTTCAATTCACTTTTCTCAGATCCATCAGAGAAAGCACTAAGGAAGCTATAGCCTTACAAAATGTATTTTCCAAATAAGATTTGAAAGTCAAAATAACTTGTTGATATATGGCCTGTAGAAAGTACATTGTATTACCAGGCATGAAAACAACATTCATGCATTTGTCCATGTCTACATGTCTATCAGAGCAAACAGGTGACCAGATATATTGTCAACGAGCAGCAATAATATTTTTAAAGTAAAGTAACCTTTTTTTTTTTTTTTTTAGCAGTGGGTCTCAACAGTATGCTTAAAACATTCAGTAAACCAGCTGAAAATACAAGAACTATTATTCAGGCTTTGTTGTTCTATTTAAAGAGTGCAGGGAGAATAGAACCCATTCTTATCAGAGCAAACAGGTGACCAGATATATTGGAAACGAGCAATAATATTTTTAAAGTAAAGTAACCTTTTTTTTTTTTTTTTTAGCAGTGGGTCTCAACAGTATGCTTAAAACATTCAGTAAACCAGCTGAAAATACAAGAACTATTATTCAGGCTTTGTTGTTCTATTTAAAGAGTGCAGGGAGAATAGAACCCATTCTCTGTTTATTGAAAGACTATTCTTTGCAAAGCAACACAGGAGATGTTGGGAGAATACAAAGATTGAATAGGCAATGAGTTCTAGTTAGAGAAGATGATATGTATAATAGTGTTACATAAGTAGAAGGGGGGAAAACTACAAAAACAGGATTACTCAGCATACTACAGTGATTCAGAATAGTAAGACATTTAACATGGGACTTAAGTTATTTTATTTGGTAAAGACTTTTGAAATTGGAATTGCAATAAAGTAATAGGGATGGGATTTGAATACGTGGAGAAAAGCATTCCAGAAATAAAGATAGATCACTGATATAAGAAAGTCCAAACTGTGTATAAGTAATAGTATGACTAAAATGTAAGGAGAGAAGTAGGAGTTAACGTTGCGAATAAAGAGCTAACCAGTGTTATTGTATAATCTGGATGTAAACTAGACCAGATCCAGACTTCATTCTAGATTGTTTCTACAAGCAAGGGGAGTCATTAAAGGCTTAGGAGTAAAAGGCTGATGTGATCAAAACTATGCTTTAGCAAATGAGGCTCACAGGATATGTAAGATGGAGTGTAGAAGAGAGAAAGGTAGTGGCAAAAAGACCAACTGAGAGGCTACTGTCATCATCCAGGTGTGGACCTGCGCCAGGGAGACTAGACAGGAGTTTCAGTGAGATAGATACAGACATTAATAGAACAGAATCATTAGTAAATGACTGGATACAGAGGGTGAGGGAGTAGGAAAAGTAAAAAATTATGTCACTAGTGAAAATATAAGTGATAGGGAAACATGTAAGGGGAAACAAAAGAAAGATGAGTTTAAATTTGGACATATAAAGTTTTAGGTATCATAAAAATAGTCAAATGAAACTCTCTTGAAAGAAGTTAGAAATTTGGACTTGGAGTTTAGACGAAAAGGCAAGGCTGGGAACTTGAAAGCACCTGCTACTTAATAATAGTTACCATTTACCAAAAGCTTAAGATATGCCAGGCACTATGCTAAGTGCTTTACATATATTATATTATTTAAGCATCGCACTGAACATGAAAAGTAAGCATTATTATCCTTAGGTTTAATGAATGACAGAATTGACCCAAAAAACTCAACCAAGTAAAAGAAAGAACTGGGATTACAAGCAGATCTGTTTAAATACAAGGGCGTTCTATAGATGTTAAAGTGATGAATTAACTACAGAGTAGTTCTACTTGTTCACCTGGAACGGTGTCTAGCACATAAGAAGAGTCCACACCTACCCTTCTACGGTGGAGAAGGAGAGGCCACAGCACCCATCACTCAAAGACTCAAGGCCTATTCCTCCCTTTCCTTCCTCCAGTGATCTTCTCTTTCTTTCCTCTTTCTTTTCTCTTTCTTTCCTTTCTTCTCTCTCTTTTTCTCTCTCTCTCTCTCCTTACTTCCTTCTTGCCTCCCTTCCTTCCTTCCTTCTCTCCTTTCTTTCTTTCTTGAGATTTTTGCCATAGGGTATATGTACTCATGAAGAGAGACAGAGACAGTGAGAGGGAAAGTGAGAAATCACCCCCTAGGGGGATGGCTATGCTGCAATACCTTCTCCTCCATTCTCCTCTTGGGATTTTGGGTGCACACACAGTCACACACAGACACATATACCCAGTGTGATTCTCAAATCCCAGGTCTGGGACTCAAACCACAGTTGGCCATGTGGGAGTCCAGCCTCTTAACCACTATGCCACCTGCTGGCACTGATCTTTTTATTTTAAATGGGTAAGGATGAAAGGGTTAGGCACAGGGTGTGGAGGAATGGGGTGCTGACTGGGATTTGGTTGGATGATTGGGGTAATAACATTGGTTTTTGCTGCCTGTACATAAGTCCTGGAGGATTTTAGCCTCAAGTGCTCTTTCTACAACTTCTTAAAATAATTTATCTTTCATGTTTCTGAAGCCTCCTTTGAATCTAGGACAAGAAAAGCACTTGGCATCTTGTTAAGTGTTCGTGAATAATATCCACAATAACTCACTAGTTGGACCTATCATTTGGGACCCTGAAATCCAGTGCCATCCTCAGAACTTAAACCGAATACAAATGGATTGAATGTGGGGGATAGATCATTTCAGGAACCTGCAAACAAGCTCCTGAAAGAAGTTCCTGTGCCCTCAAGGGATGTGGGTCCAACTTCGAAAAAAAGATAAAGATGACACTATGAGAGAAATATTTGCCCTCTCCAAAACTCATTTTAAAATTTAATAGCCATTGTAATCATATTAAGAGTTAAGACTTAAAGAGGTATTAGGTCATGAGGGCTCCACCCTCATGCCTGGACTTGGTGTCATTATAAAAGGGTAAGTTCACCTGCCCCCAACCTCCTACCTTGCCCCGCTCACCCTCTCATTGTCTTCGAGCTATTCTGCCATGTGAGGAACAGTGCTCTTCCCCTCTGTTGGATGCAGTGTTCGAGGCACTGTCTTAGAAGTAGACACCAGGACTTTACTAGACACCAAACCTGCTGGCACCTTGATCTGAGACTTTCCAATCTTCATCACTATAAGAAATAAATTTCTGTTCTTTATAAATGACCCCATCTTGGGTATGCTGTAACAGCAGCACAAAACAAACCAAAACAGACAAATTTTTCACCCAGGTAATCTAGAGTCACCAACTGACAGCACGATTACTGAAAGGTCAAGTATGCCCAACTAATGCGATCCTACTGAGAAAAAGAAGATAAAATCATAAACTTTAAAACTAAAAATTCTTCCTCCTTGAGACACATGAAAGGCTAAAAAGTCTGTGCCATGAAGCTCTGTTATGAAATGAACCTCAATCAGAAACCATTCTCCCCAGTAACGTATCACCAGCCCCCGCTGGGGGGCAGCCCTGAGACAAGCCCTAGCAGCACAGAGCTCCCTGTGCACTAGAACCTGACCACACAGCCTGGCAAAGGCCACCTCTTCCAAATACTAATTCCTAATATTTACTGCACTCGCAGGCAAGCACTTCACATCTATAACTTTATTTAAACTTCACAATAATCCATTGAGGCAGAGACTAGTTTATATTCATTTTATAGATGATGCCATTCCACACCCACTCTCAAGAATTTTTGGCTCGTGTAGAGATTAATGCCAACCATTTGTGCCGCTTTCCTTCCTGGTTCAAATCACAAATATGGATGTCATGAAGTGAAAAACAGGTAGGGATCTGAATATTCATGTCTTTATAGAGTCCTAACCACCCCAAACTACATGGCCTCTGGAGGTACTGAATCAGAAAGTAATCTGGAATCGAAGCCAAAACAAAAACAAAGCTATTACCTCCCACCAAATCTGAAGATTGGGGCCAGCCACTGGCATGTCTTGTTTCTGCAGACAGATTCTCAATACACATTTCCAGCCGCAGTGGTGGGACAGTTTAGAGCCTGCCTCAGAAAGCCAGCTATCAGAAGAGAGTGCTGGAAAGCATGGAAGAGAAATGGTTTCCAGAAGACTGGCACTGCACCAGGTCCATTTACTCCACACCCCGCTGTCTCTGCCAATCTGACCAGGTGAGAAGGAATCCTATTTCTTGCTTTTACATGTAGCATTCAAACATAGCTGCCTGCTGAAATCATCTGTAAAGGCTTAAAAAATTGCAATGACTTGACCACACCCCATACCAAATAAATGAGGTTCCTGGGACATGAGAATTCTTAAGGTGCTCCATTTCAATTTTTAAGAATTGAAATGTGCAGCTCATTGGAACTACCACTTTTATAGGATTGGTAACCCATCTCCTCATAACAAAGAAAAGTCATACCTTAGGGGGTTTGAAGTGACTATATGCTAGGCAGTTTAAAAAGTCCTCATCAAACTCTATGAGGCAGATAGAAAACCATACATTTCACATATGGGAAAGTGGGGGGCTGAGACAGACCTGGGATTACAGATACATTATTTTGTCTCCTCGGTTGCGGTTGCTCCTGGGGTGGGGGGGGGCGTCCTGACACTGGCAATCTTTCTGATCAGATAACACATTCCTTCTTTTAAAGGAAGGAGCAAGTAAGGGCTGGAGATACTGGAGGAGTTCATTCTAGTGTGTGTTTCTTGAGAACATAAATGAAACTGAGAAAGAAGACTGAGGGTCTCCAATGACTTCTGTAAAGATTTAGAGAAGATGTGGTAGGGAATATGAGTCAACAGTGAGACATGGATAGAACTGTCAAGCAGTTAAAAGTCAAACAGCATCATTTTCACAGAATCAGCTTCACAGTTTTGAAAAGCCAGTCTTGGTATCTTGATAGTGAAAACAAGAAAACCAGTCTATGAAGATAAGATGAAAGATTGGGAAGGAAGGCGCTATGGGAGACTATAGGAACAGGAGAATCAAAGATGCTTATGAGCATATGTGCCAACACGAGCTAAATGAAAAAATGAGAACAGAGGGCTGGCAGACTGGGAGGGGCTGGAAGGCTACAGGACAGGTGAGGTAAAGTTCACATGCTGAAACACTAACACTGAGTCAGGAGACAAAAGGTGAGACATCACCTAGTAACTCGGGAACTTCGGAAGGTGAAGACAAAACAAAAAGAATTCTCTCTCATTTCACATTTCAAAGTCTTGACACAGTCGGTAAAAGTAATGTAAATTGGATCTTGCCTTATACAAATTTAAAGTGTACAAATGTCTACATGTCAAATAATGCATTAATTTTGCTAATAATAAAAATTCTGCCACTAAAGAGAATTTAATGATTCTATGGTAACTTCTATAGGGCACATAATAATTCTGTGACTCTTTTTGCAATTTAGGATTTTCACATAATTAACTTGTAAGACATCAGTATCTATAAAGACCCTAGGGAAAATGCATCTCATTAAAATGAAGTATCAGAACACCTAATGAACAATAGAAAAGGAATTGCCACACACAGTGGTGTTTCCTGGTTTTATTCTTGTCATGGTGTGAATCTTTATTCCCTTATGAGAAGCAAGCTGAAAGGAGGACAGAAGGCTCCACCCATCTGTGCCAGGGCACAGCAGCATTAACAATTTGCATCGTTGGAGCTGCACCTATTGTTTTTTCAACTCCTCAGAAACTTCGGGAAGTATTACAGTAGACAAAACCAGGTCAATGCAACAGGTTGTTTTCATTTTTGGTGAAAGCTTATACGAGGGGAAAATATTAAAATGCCCTCATATTATGAATTTTATAATCAATTGAACATGACTGAATCTCTAAGTATTAACAGTGCTACTACACAATTTGGTAATGTTTCTAAAATGGAAAAACCACCAAATTCTGATTTGATTCGTTAGGTGGACATCTCATTCTTCTCAGTCATGTAACTAAACATCTAATTACTTCACTTTAAGTCATTTATCAAGTCTATCCTCCCTCAGAATACACACACACACACACACACACACACACACACACAAACACACAGCAATACTCATGAGTAAAACTTTAACATGTTACTAGATTGAGACCCTACTGTGTTATAATGCAGATAGTAGGCATACTCAATGTTATCTGAACAAATTCTTCTAGACTTATTTTGCCTTATTGTACTAATTTTGTGGTGGTTTTAGTTTGTTTTTTACTACCAGAGGATGTATGTGCTCACACAGAGCAGGGAGACCTCCTGTCCCCATAATTTACTTTGGCTGTTGCTTTCAAAGATTGAATGGAAAGAAGTTAATAGGATTTACTTTGCCACTGACTTTTATGTATTAGACCAACAATGGTTCAATATCAGCAATTTCATATAGTCCAACCTGATTAAAATAAGACACTGGAAAAAGGCTAATTTTCACACTGAATGAAACAATATGGCCCTATAGATTGCAAAGAAAGAAGTCTTTGCCGGAAAAGATGACCTCAGCTACTCTGCAAGGTGCTAAAAACACGATCTACAACACACGTTCTGCACCAGGAGTGCCATAGCTCCCTACATTCAGAGAGGCTGTAACTACAAAGTCCAATCCTGACTACTGCCACAGTACACATTAAAAACTGATTTTCAGGGACCAGCAGTTAGTGTAATGGCTATGTCACTGGACTCCCATGTAGTCGACCGCAGTTCGAGTCCTGGACCCGGTGGCTTAAACTCCACGCCGGACACGTGTGCGTGCGTGCCCAAGATCCCGAGAGGAGAATGGAGAAGGGATTGCAGCGTGGCCATCCCTCCTGGGGAGTGAGTTCTTGCTTTCTATCTCTCTGTCTCTCTCTGTCTTTCTGGCGAGTGCGCGCGCCCAATAAGAAAAACCTCTCCAAAAAAAGAAAAAAAAGAAAACCTGATTTTCACTGACAGTCATAGGTAACCGGGGTACAAAGAGGTGGGGACATTCTTTAAAATAACTACCAATACAAAAATGTCATGCTGTCAATAATCTTAAATTCCCAGAAGTATTTTTGTGTTTTTTCACTTAACCTAGCTCCTTCCACCTTCCACAGAAGGTGCTAAAGGCAATGAAATCCAAGAGTTAAGAACAGGTAGAGACCTGAGTGACGAGCCATTTCACAGGCGGTAACTGGGTACAGAGGGGTGCTGGGCTTTTTGTGCACCAGGAGCTTTGTGGCAATTATTTCTTTAAGTTAGAACACAAATATCCACAGTCATTAAATTACTTTACAGAAAATAAGCCACATAAAGTATGAGATCACAGTAGGGATCACAAAACTATTGTAGCCTAAAAACATGTTTTAAAATTCAGACATGTATTTTCTAAAGAGAGGATAGGGTCCCCACATTTCTCTGGACTATGAAACAGAGACCCAAATACAACAGTTAAGGACAGACCTATAAAGCAACAATGCATTTTCCAAAAACCACAGAGGTCCCCGGCCTGAACGCTTCTTTAACTTAAAGTGTTAAGATTTAAATGAATTCAGACACTCGTCACACAATTCTTTGAGTCTCATTTTTATTTTTTAAAAAAAGACAGATTTAGGATATGGTAAGAAATTACTAAGTTACATTTTTTTTTAAATCTGTCAAATGCTATAGCAATGGAATAAATAAATAAGATTCTTTAAAGTTCAATGTGTATAGACATATTTATAAAAAATGACTGAATTAGAAGACATTAAATAATGTTGATACACACCAGGAAGGAATTTAGGCAAGGAAAGGCACATCATTTCACCACAAGAAATAAAGACCACAGTTGAAGGTTAATGGACAGCCAAACCTTTAGATCTTGTGGTAGTTTTCCCAGTTCTGAAGGGTCATTATGGTAGAACCTTCTTTATGGTACTTAGCTGGAAAGGACAAAGAGCAGTTGGGGAATTTTACTCTGTGACCCTAAGGTGATGGTTTACCAAAAAAAAAAAAAAAAAAAACTCTCTTTTTATAAGCCTGGTGTCTAGGGAGGGTGCAAAAATCCAAAATGGTTTGATGGTATTGAAAATCCTATTAATTTCAATTTCAAAAAAAAAAAAAAGGAAATAATAAGATTAACTTCTGATCCGGCTGAATTAGAATTCTTATAAAGTTAAAATTTCAAGTAAACACTGCATTTTCACTTCTTTTCTTGTAGACAGACACAGTATAGACACATACAGCTGCCATATTTCACCTCGGACAAAATCATGTGCCAATGTGCCAAAGTTTAGGGAAAAGAGTCTTTAAGATAACTTCCCAATTCTATGGAGCTTAAATCTTTAAAACTGCTGCCTGATGGTTAACTATAAAAGTAAAGTGAACATAAAGTTTCGATAATGATGAGAGTTTTCCCAGAAAGATTCTAGCTGAAACAGAACAGTGATTCAACTTTCTACTGGGAAGTCTACCAGACATTAGCAAAACTTGTTTGAGATCAATTTCCTATTGCCAATTTTCTTTCACAAATTTGTGCCAGTTTCTTTCCATTTGTTTCTGTCTAGCCTCTGAACTGAGATTAGTTTGTTTGAAATACGGAATATAGAGTAAACCACACAAATTTTAGTGGTATTAAGTGTGTACTTAGTGGTGTGTGCATGTGTAAATAAGGTGTAAATAAGATGAACTTTCAGGATAAAATGGTATATCCACAAAAAAATTCAAATGAAAAACAACTGGGAGGGACGCAAGGAAATATATCCAATTTAAAAATAATAAAAATGGCAATTTTAAAGCAGGGAGCTTCTCACTCATGCCACACGATACGCTTTCATTAAGGTGTACTCCTTCCGGTTGGTGTGGGCAGCCCAGATGAAGAGAGCAGAAGCCATGACCTGTAAGGGAGCCGAGACACAAGCCAGGCAGAAGGACCATCCAAATTCACCGGTTACATTTTCAGGGAGCTCCAGTTTCTGGTGGAGTAGTTCAATTCCAGCAACGTAACAACTGACTGAGCCCAATGTACACAGACCTGGGGGGACATTTAGAGAGCGAAACATGGCTAGGTGAGAGCATAGTAAAGAGCTTTCAGGCAATATGACAAGGCAGTAATATGCAAATGTTTAAGAATTAAACTGTTAAAAAAAACATTTAACTGTTTGGCCACTAAGGAGATGAGAAGCTAAAAGGCAAGTATGCGGTGAGACCCACCTGCAAGGAGATGGAGAATGCCTGTGGCAATGGTGGGATACAAGCTTCGGCAGATACAGGCACAGAGTCCAATCAGAGCCCCAAAGCACATCAAACCTAGACTGACAAAAGGTAACAGGAACTGGCAACGCCACAGATCTGATTTTATAAAAGAGAGAGAATTGAAATGTTACCATGATTTCAGACCATTTTCCCACAATACCTACTTCTTTCATATTGTAACTAGATCTTTTCTCAAAAGTGAAAAAGAAGTCATTTAATTTCGAGGCCCCAACCAGCAAGGGTGTGCTGGTCAAGGCGCTGGACCACATGTGGCCAACTCTGCGGCTGAGTCCCAGACACAGGTGGCTTGCAAAACACACGGGGCTCGTGTGCATGCGTGCCCAAAATCCTGAGAGGAGAATGGAGGAGAAGGAACTGTGGTGTGGCCATCCCCTCTAGAGGGTGCTTTCTTCCTTTTTCTCTCTCTCTCTCTCCAGAAAGCACATGCACCTTATGGCAAAAATCTGAAAAACAAACAAAAATGTTGAGGCCCCTTTCCTAACATACAGTGCTGAAAGAGAGTTTACTGTCCTGATAAAAGTAAAAGGACACTAACGGTAACAACTGCTGAGGGCTTATTATAAGTGCCATACGATGTTATTGTGCACATACTTTGCATATAAATTCCCAGGATACCTTAAGAAACAGGCACTACCATTCGCTTCATACCTGAGGCAAGAGTCATAAATAGCATGTACAAGCTAGCACAGTAAGTGCAGAGCCAGGATATGATGCAAAAAACAGACAAATAATATCTAAGTCCTTACAGGATCTAAAGCAATAATAATAAGTAAATGAATGGAATTATAAATGACCTGTGGGGCAGAGGTGTTGATAGAATATACATAAAGGGTAGATTAGAAGATCTAGAATATACTAGGTGCTCAATAATGGCAAGTTTAATTCTCATAAATTCACTTACCAACATGGAAAACAAGTTGATAACCTTACAAAACATCCCATTCCATTTTTAGATCATTTTAATTACTGACCATGTATTATCAGCAATCTTAACCAAGTTCTACCTTCTGGAGCTGGTTTTACTTTCAGGAACTTCATAAAAGTCTTTTTTTAACTAACTTCCCTTCAAATTCTGCTAGTAATAAACTTCGCCCAGAGTTCTCTTGTTTCTCAGTTTAGTCAACATTTCCTCTCATCACACCTCTCATCATTTCCTCTCATTCTTCTGGGCAAGCTCTAATAAATCTCAATAGCCTTACAAACTGAAGCTCAAATTCTGATCAACAAGAAACTGAGGGACCAGAGGGGGACCAGCAGTTAGCGTAATGGCTATGTCGCTGGACTCCCACGTAGTCGACCGCGGATTGCGTCCCGGACCCGGTGGGTGCGTGTGCGTGCGTGCCCAAGATCCCAAGAGGAGAATGGAGAAGGGATTGCAGCGTGGCCATCCCCCCTGGAGGGTGATTTCTCACTTTCTGTCTCTCTGTCTCTCTTTCTGGTGAGCACATGCACTCTAAGGCAAAAACCTCTCCAAAAGAAAAGAAAAAAAAAAAAAAAACAAGAAATTGAATGTTAATAAGAAATATTTTTATGGGAGGGGAGCATCTGCACTTTTATCCTGAGTAAATTTCCTCTTAACTAAAGGGGCCCATTAGTAATACTTTGGGGAAAGTCTTGATATGCCTTCCCTGCCTCTCTCAAGTCCAAATCATTTGAAATTTGGTTAGTATGTACTACCACCTAAATATTGGGTATTTGGAAAAGTCATGACGAATTTTTGCAGAGAAAAATACATCACTTTTCTGACAAGTATGTCCTTACTTTTCCAATGATCCAATATGTTATCAACAGAACAGTTTGTTGAGAGACTATCAGAAATCTCAGTTCGCATCCACACTATCTAATCACTCATCTTGTTCCAAAAACAGAGTTCAACAAAAGAGGAAATGATTTCCTTTCCTCCACCCCAACTGCCCTGCTAAGATCAAAATACTCACAGGTCCGAAGTAGATCAATTCCACTGTTGTGGTTTCCGGGATCAACAAATTTCTCCATGAACTGCTCATTTAGTGTGAAACTCATGCATTTTGTAACAACATCAAATGACTCTAGAACAAGAACAATTGCTTATTGTTTTAATTATAAACATTTAACAATAATCTCTTTCAGTAGTTATTCTCTGAAGTGAAAAGCGATGTAGAAAGATGTTTCCAGGGGAGTCAGTAACCTCTTTGACACTGACTGACACACAGGTCTCTCATTAATGCCCAATGGATGCCAGTGGTTCTCTGTGGCAGGTTTAACACACAGGCACAATTAAGTTTTGTTTTGTTTTGTTTTAAATGAGAAACGAAGGGGAGGAGACAATGACTGAAATAATTGGCAATTTTGATATTTTCACCCAAATAATAAAGTGGTTCTTTCCAGCTCCTCAGAGTAGAAAATTTGGAGTCACGCTTGCCCATATACACTCCAGCAGAAAATCCAAGAGGTCCTTCCTCCAAAATACATCCAAACTCCAGCTGCTGCTCAGTGCCATGACCCTGGTCCGAGTCACAATCGCCTCACCTGAATTACCTGAACAGTCTCGTCACACACCTCCTAGCTTCTGCCCACTGCCTGCTGCCTGTCTGTTCTCAACACCTCGGCCAGGGGGACCACATCTCCTCACTGCTCAAAGCCCCTCAGTAGCTCTCCATTGTATTCACAATAAAAACGAAGTCCATGCCACACACTAGAGACTCCTGCATGATCTGCCTCA
This sequence comes from Tupaia belangeri chinensis, assembly GCF_000334495.1. Taxonomy (NCBI): domain Eukaryota; kingdom Metazoa; phylum Chordata; class Mammalia; order Scandentia; family Tupaiidae; genus Tupaia; species Tupaia belangeri. Next base: position 677,294 of record NW_006203415.1, on the reverse strand, counting down.
CTCCACTTCCCCAGAGAGCATCTCTGATGGCACACTCTTCTCTCTCCCAGTCTCGCCCATCCTAGCCCAGTGCCTTCCTTGCTGGTCCCTGAATATTTCAGACATGTTCCTGCCGTTCTCTCCCAGTCTCGCCCATCCTAGCCCAGTGTCTTCCTTGCTGGTCCCTGAATATTTCAGGCTTGTTCCTGCCGCAGGGCTTCAGCAATAGCTGGTCTTTCAACCTAAACGATCCCTACCACCACCAGTTACCCCTGGTCATCTATTCTTTATGTAAGTGGTGCCTCCCAACGATGCCTATCCTGATGATCCTGTTGAGAATCATAACCTATACCCACCAATAGTCCCTTCCCCAATTATTTCCCATTCACTTAATTTTGGCTCTACGTTTTCATAGCACATGTCATCATCTAACATATTATATAATTACTTATTGTTTATATTTTTGTATTTATACTTATTTACTGTTTATTGCCAGTCACCTCTTATTAGACTACTACCTCCTCAAGAGTCAGAATTTTATTTGCTTTCTTCCCTGATGTTCACCAATCTACAAGGCCCTGGAACACAGAGGCACACAGTTAAACTTTGCTGAATGAATGTTAAGTTTCCAATATCAAATGTTCTTTGCACACCTAAGTAGAACTGAACATCTTACAAGTAACTTTAACCTATTTTCTCTCCTTTCTTTCCAAAACTACCTCCTCTTTTTCATATATTATGAGATACTATCATCCTTTTGCTCTACAGTAAACTGAAGCTAGTTCTATGATTTAAATAGAATGCTGCCCCAATGAGAGATGAACAGAAGCAGTCACAAATAAAAATGAACTATAAAGTTGCTCCTTACAAAGAGCTCTAAAGCTTCCATTTTAATAACTGGAAATTAAAATGTTTAAGTGTTAAATAAGAATGTTTGCAAAATAAACCTGAAAAACGACTTACATTTTATTTCTGTAATACAAAGTTTTAAACCTACAATCTCAGTATCAAGATTGTTGATTTTAATGTAGAGTTGAACTCAAATCATAACCACAAAGCTATCAGGAGCAAATAACAGCTAACACAGCTAACCCCTGAAAGGACAATCAACCGACATGTGTAACCTCCACCCTTTGTATCAGGATTATTGATTTAAATGTGGAAATTTACATTTAAGTGATAGGTGTCTACTATAATACAAGCTTACCCTTAAAAGGACAATCAAGTCATATTTCTTGACTAGATTTTTAGAAACGAATTCCTTTACCAATAACTAAATATCTAGCCTCCCAATATACTTTTCCAACTATTTCTTCATGACATGTATAAGATTACTAAAAAGTATTTTAATCAGTGGTACATAAGTACAAAGATTTAAAATGGTGTTTCCAAGATCAAGACAAACACTTAGCCATCTGTAATAAGGAGTACCATAGTAACGCACAGGTAGCAGGGACAGAAGGTGGTGGGGAGAGGAGAGACACACCAGATTTATGTCTTTGGAGAGGGAAGGAATACACAAAAGTAAATTATACATAAGTAATCATCAGGTCACTCTGTCTACTACTTAGTATAAGAGAAAGATAACCTAAAGGAAGAAGAATACCTGTTCTTTCTGGTGGGCTATACCAATGCGTGTTTTTGGGTATGGTGATACACCGTCGCCACAATCCCACTGTGCCGTTATATCGGAAAAGTGCATCATTATAAGTCTTTTCATCTGCCTCATCACTAATAAAGTCTTCCCAGAGGCTTTTGTTCAAATCACTGGAATTTTCTTGAACTGGACTTCGATATTCATACCAGAAGTCGGTGCCAATAGAGGCTGCCATGTAGATGGTAGAAATGAGGCTAAGCACACAAGCAATTACAAACGCTGTAGCAAAACGGTTATCCATTCTGGCATTCAGACTGCTCTGTTTAAAGATTAAAGAAAAAAAGAAAAGTTAGACTTCAAGGACTTTTTTAAAAGATTCTGAAAGGAATTATCTTGAAATCACCCCTTACCCTACTCCCCATCCCTTGGTTCTTTAAAGTTATAATCATTAAAAAAAAATGTTTTGTAAAGGCAAGCATGTTCTTAATTAAATTTGAAACAAAGCTCATACTTGTGAAAATACTTATTGAATGCTCACATACCCAGGATGCTACGGAGACAGAGGTCTTGTTCTCTAGTCTATCACCTGCATACTAAAACAGACAACACTGAAATGGACATACACATTACAGATAAAAACAACAGACATGCCCGTGATCAGCAGAGTTCCATGCACACATTTTTTAATCACAGATTGAATATTTACACAAGCTGCAGAGCATTAAGTGTCCTGGGTTGGAGTGTAAAAAAGATACAGGAAAAGGAAATCAGTTCTCCCCAGTTCCCTCTGAAGACTCCCAAACAAGGGCAAATATTAGGAGTTATTTGTTAGACAGAATTGAAGATGTTGGTTAACCCCGAGGGAGAGGTTGCTCTAGGTGTATGAAATAGGAAAGAGAACAATAACATGTAATAATGCTAGATACTAACCTTTTCCCTAACCCATTAAAGCTAAGCTTTAAGCTGCCGAATTCTTCATTTCTATCTACTCTTTCCATTCCTTACACTTCTGAACCTCCTCAACTGCAACCCTGTTCGGTCCCTAAATTCTAAAGTGCAATCTGTGTTCACAGAAACTAAGATTCCTCCTCGGCCAGATAGAAAACTCTGCGTTACGCAAAATATGAACACTCCCAAGGCGTGAACAGGACTCAACAGCAGTAGTAAATGGCCGCAGTAAAATGACTCAAGGCAGATCCCACTGAGTCAAATACTCCAAGTGCACTCGGTGACCGCGCTGAACACCTTACAAAGGTGCATAAAAACAGGCTTGCCAACCGCAGTTGCCGCGTTTGTAACACGGGGAGTGACTCAGGAACGACTGGGGCAATTACAATCATCAACGAACTCGAGAAGTTGGGGTTGGATTTGATTTGATTTTTTTGTTTTTGTTTTGAACATCTCTTTCATCCTGTCCTGAGGAATGACCTTAAAAAGGTCTCGGCACCCGAGCGATGGCTTGTCCGAGCAGGACGCCTGGCGCGGCCACCTCGTGGGCCACAGGACGAGGCTGCAGGAGGCCAAGGCGAGACCCGGCTGGGGCGGGGCAGCCTGCGTGGACCCCGACCAGGGGCTCCGGGACCTGACCAGGCCTTCGCAGACCGCTCCGCCCGCGGATCAGCCCCCCGCACCCCAGCCGTCAGAGCCCGCCCAGCCTCGGCGGCGCCTCGGGGAGGGGACCCTCTGCAAGACGCCGGAAGCGTCAGGCTGGTGCGACCCCCGCCCGCCGGGTCGGCCCCGCTCACTCACCGCCCATCGTCCTGCTCCGCCCGCT
>NW_006203415.1:633308-673796 GCF_000334495.1 Tupaia belangeri chinensis | reverse complement strand
CTGGGGGGGGGGACCCTCTGCAGGCCGCCGGAAGCGTCAGGCTGGTGCGCCCCCCGCCCGCCGGGTCGGCCCCGCTCACTCACCGCCCATCGTCTTGCTCCGCCAGCTTCACCCTCTAGCTCAAACCACAGCACCCTACTCTCCCCGCGCCTCCTCTGACGCACTTCCCTGCAGAGCCCGCCCCCTCCATAACTCCCGCGCCTCCGCCTCCACCTCCACCCCGGGCCGGGCCGCGGCCCAGGACCGAGGGGGCTTGTGGGAGTTGTAGGAGGGCCGGAGAAAAAGCTGCCGCGGGCGGCGGTTGCCATGCCTGGCGCCGCGCGGCGCATTGTGGGGCCTGTAGTTCGGCTCTGCAGGGCACGTCCCTGTGTTGGCGGATACTTAGGGGGTAGGTAGGAAAGGACGGAGGTTCAAAGGCAGGTTGTCGCTGATGATCGCTATTCAGCGATTGTGACTGTGTAACTCAGGTCCGCGTTCAGTCCTGTGCTTCCCGTATCACACCCTCCTACTCGATAAATGAATAGCAGTGGGATTCCACTTCTGAAGTGCTGACCTGCTATTCTTTCCCTCTCCCACAACCCCATTCCCGCTGGAGCAGACAGACTTTCTATTTGTTCGTTTATATTTAGACTAAGAAGATTGTGACCGGACAGACACCGTCCATCTAGAATGCAATGGCATTATTTGGATTTCGTACAATGTATGTTTGTGGCTATCTTCTTTTTGTGACCAGAGGTATTCATTTTCTATTGTAGTAACTTAAAATTTCCTTTTAAAGTAAATTTCAGTTGACTTATAAATATTCCGTTAATTATACTGAGGATACTATCTATATACATCAAAAACGTGAGTAAGAAATGTGAATGTATATGAAAGAACAAGTTTGAGGAACATTGACTAAAGCAGGTAAGGTCATAGCATCAGAAACTGCACATGAGTATGTGGCACCAAGGCAACAGAATGATTCTGAGCCTGCAAATACTGTACAAAACTTCGTAGACAAAAAGTGAGGACAACTTAGCCATGTCATGTGTCAACCCATAAACGTGGTCTGGGCCCAGCAGATGATGGGTTTCTGAGTTTAAAGGGTTTCTCTAGGAGCTCTGATTCTCCTAGAGGTTGTAAACAAGCCATTATAGAGGTACCTGTACTCACTTCAGCAGGTTTAAGGGATCTCTGGACTTACTGCCAAATGACTAGGACAGACTTTCCAGGGATAGCAGTTCTGGTATCCTTGCTCGGCCCTGCTCAGGAAGATCCCGACTGGGCTCACATATACAACTTGTCATGACTGGAGAGGTGGATGCTTCCAGGGAGATGTGCAAAGGATGACAGTCTCACACTTCAAGTCTGCAGAATGACTTGAACACATTCAGAACGGTTCACTCACCAAGTCAGTATAGACCTGAAAGTGTTTCTGTGTTTGAGGTTTTGACTGTCCTGAGCCTTTCAGCACACACGGCCTGAACTGCCTTATCACACCCAGTTCCCCAGTTCCTTCCACCACACCACTGTATTTCTGGTATATCTCTACATCTTGGGTGTTTTCTAATTTCCATTTATGCTTGCTTGCTTGTGTAAGTGAGTAAAATAAATCTTTAATAAATTAATGGAGCTAAGATTCTGCTTCTGTTTCTTTACTGTTTGGGAAACACTAACTGGTCTCACATATTTTCACTAATGCCAAAGATGATTTAGTGTTACTATATAGGATTTAGCATTAAAGGCAAAATTGAACTAGGCTTCTGGTTTAACTTGTGAACCATGCTACTAGTTTCAGTAGGAAGACATTATAGTGATACTATATTTTACATATGTCCAATAATTGAAAATCTAGATACTCAGATATTATAACTTGTTCTTATTATGTGCTTACGAAACAACTCTTAGAGGAATTTTCTTTAAGGAGTCAGTGGGTGGTGCAGTAGTTAAGGGCACTGGACTCTCATGTGGCTGACCACAGTTTGAGTCCCAGACCTGGCAGCTTGTTTGCTCACTTCTCTCTCTCTCTCTCTCTCTCTCACTCTGTCCCTCTCTGGTCAAATTAAAAGATAAATGGATAAATAAAGTTAAATAAAATAACTCTTTTTAAAAAAATATCCCCTTCAATACCAAATTCCTTAATACACTTAAATATGATTTCATTTTCAGTTGTATATTGTTAAGAACTGAACATTACGTTAAGTAACATATATCTAAAGTGTTTTTCCCATACAGTTTTGTTGTTGTTTTCCTTATGAACTTTGGAGTTCAGAAAGGAGGAAAATAGAAATATGTGCAAGTTCTGGGTTCTAACGTAAACCATAATCAAAAAGGTGTATTAACCTTTGAACTTCCCTGTACCCAGTCACTATAGAACAATGGCAAAAATCAATCAAAGACAAAGCAAATAACAAAATATATCTAAAATGACTCTTTTCTTTTATCTGATATCTGTCAAGTGCCACTTAGAATAACGAACTCTAGCTGTGTGCTGACCATGCTTCTAAATGACTGTGAATAGACCATATGTAGATGAGAAATTTTAATTTAAGTTCTCCTTTATTTTAAAATCACTAATAGGGGGTCATTGACTAATGCTCCTTTCTGGGCCCCAAAGTCCGCATTGGTAAAATGGTTGTACTAATGATTACTAATATAATTTGAAGCTCTAAAATTTTATGATTGACAATTCTACTGAAAGAAGAATTCATATAACTACCAAATATGGCTATCATAGCTCCAGGGTGTTGGAGTTTTACTGGGGAATTTGTCTGTCCTACACCTTCAGCCTAGGCAATGCACAAGAGGCAAAGAGAGTGGAGAATGCAGCTGAACAAAGAGAAAGGAGGAAGACTATATGCATTCTAGAAAAAGATACAGCAAAACTGCCTTTGCTGCTTCCAAGATGAATCGTGGGGAAGGTAGAAATTATGGAAGAAAAATCTTCTTGATTTCTTCTAATGGTCATTTATTAGTATAGAGTTATAGGCATGAATTTGGGGCCCTCAAACAAAGTTTTCCCAAGAAGTAACCTTTATTTTACATAAAGAACTGATATATGATCAGTTTGATATCAACTGATATCAATTGACATGATTAATTTGATTACTTACGAACTAAAAAAAGGAATCTCCTTGAGTGTGTCATCCCTTGTCATCACAATCTCATTTTTATTATAAGGCCTTGAAAGAGATACCTTCAGATTTATTGTTTTTCACATGGCTTCTGAATTAGTGAGACATGCTAAGTGAAAACAATCTAGTCAAAAATATGCTATAATAATTTACAAGCATCTCTCCATATTACTTTATGACATAACGAAGATCCCAGGGTTGAAAAGAAAATCCCTACTCTTGGAAATGACTCGAAATTCAAACAGGTCTATGAATACTTACTGACCAGCTATTGCATGTCAGACACAGTGCTGGGTGCCAGGGGGCCAACATAAATAAACACAATTTTTTAAATGCACAACCTAAGTCCAGATTAAATCTACTATTATGAAGAAGCCTAAAGTGTATCTTCCTAGAATAGTAACATCATTGCTATCTATATAAATATTAGTTACCAAGAGTAGTAGTCCAATAAATTAAATGGGAAATGATAATAAAAAAATCCATGCTTCTTAATTTGGCATGATATGATATTGCATTATACAATACCAAATTCTCCAAGTAACTATGAGGATAAAAATAATTACACTCTTCTACTATAAAGTGTTTAACCTAAACGACTATGTACTTTATGATATTCAAGTAATAAATGGACATGAGACTGTATCTTTCTAACAAACAAATGTGTATAATCACTCTGACAAATAAGATTAATTAGAAATAATTAGTTTCTTCATGCCTTTTGCTATTTCTTCTGGGACATATCAGCAGAGCACGTATAAAGAGAAGGCTGCGTATCTAGGGGTTTCTTTCACCTGTTCTACTTGCATATAATTTCCACTTAATATGGAAACCAGTACACTAGATAGGAAAGAAGCCAAAGTAATATATTCATAATTCTAGAGATCACACCTAATTGGAGCAGCTCTATTCTTAGAAAATCTTCAGCCTCTTTACGAAGCTCAGGCAGCAAGTCACAGCAATAGCCATCATAACGGATTCACTCGAGCAGATGTCTCCGCAGACAAAACTTTTCCCTCCGTCCATCTTCAACACGTGATCCAGTCCTGAACATAAAAACTGGAACATAGCCTAGGAAGGGCCCAGAAATCTAAATAAATTCCTAAAGTTTTGTGAGATCTTGGGTGAAAGACTTCCACAAAGTTCAGATTTTGAGATAGCTCTCAAAATTTTATATTATTAACTAGCCAAAATAATAACAAAGCAAAACATGCAATACTGGTTAATCTATATAAATTAGAACCGTGATTTAGTATGTGTTAGAATCACCTTGGATGCTTGTTAAAGATAAAATTCTAGACTTCATCCCAGTGATTCTCATTCCGTTGACCTCAGACAGAGCTGGGAAAACAAAGTTCAGAGTGTATCCCAGGTAACTACAATGTGGGTAATGTGGTCCAGCATTAACAGTTTGAACACAATGGCTCAGAGAGGTCAAAAAGGACATTACTTAAGTTACAGCTATATGGTAGAGGCCAGTGGAGAGAGAAGAGGTGGACTCTGCCTTTAAATTGCTTATGATCTGCTCAGGTGGTCAGATACCAAGATAACTAAGCATGTGAACTGAGATTATAAATTCTTTTTTTAATTTTTTTAACTTTATATTTTCTTATTTACATTTAATTGTCATAAATATTTTTAGCATACAATATGGTGTTTCAAAGCATGCATGCAGTGTGTGATAATCAAGTCAGGGATATTGCTACATACATCATTTTCAACAGAGCCTTACAGTCTCGCGTCCGTTAAAGGTTTTGCTGAGCGCTCACCCTCTCACCTGCCCTCCACAATCCACCCCCTCCCACAGAGTCTCTGGTACCTATACTTGTCTTCTCTGCTATTACATCTTTGAATCTTTCCATTTCTGCTAAGTTCTTTATAGCCAATATATAAAAATAATTTTGTCAGAGGGTATGTGTACTTACCAGGGAGAGACAGACAACAGAGGGAGAAAAAGAAACCACCTACCATCGAGCCTGGTCGCACCATCCCTTCTCCTCCATTTCTCTATCCTTCAGGATTTGGGGCATGTATACACATGTGCCTGGAGGTTATTTTTTTTTTCAAGCTTTCAGGTCCAGGGCTTGAACTGCAGGGTCAATCATGTGGGATCTGGCTGCCTTAACCACCAAAACTTCAGAGCTGGTCCTATAAACACAATTTTAAAAATTCTTAGGGAACAGAAACATAGAAGAAATTATTTCTCTCAGGGGTCAGGGAATGGAGTTGGACAGTTTTCCCTGAGAAAACAATTCTTAAGAGATAGCATGTATGCTGTACTCCCCTTACTAATATTTACATTTTTTTCTTTTTCTCTTTGCCCTGTTTATAATCTTTTTCATATGCCTATGGAATCCAGAGTTACCTTTGAGTTTTGACCTGTGTATAGATAGTTATTTTATTGTTAGTGTCTTCATGTTTATTTCAAAGAGCATTCAAAGCCCTCAAAATGACTCACACCTAGTTTATTTAAAACTATGACTTCCCCTATTTTATATAGCCAGTTTTTATTATGGGTTCTGTTTTATGCTATCATCATACTGAGTTGCTAAAAGCCTGGAACTATGCTATGTATTCCTTTTTGTCTTCAAACATCTCATTTAGGTCTCAAGAGACTGTTGACCCCAATGGATATTCTCATATGGCCGCATTATATCACTAAATATCATATTTCAAAATGATCATATATGAGAAAGCAAACCGCTTTAATTATAGTCGCCTCGATAGTTTGCTGAGGAAGTCAGGTCTTTCCGAGGTAGTTTCCACCAGCAAGCCAGCAACTTTGGAAACTTGAAAGAAAATGCAAGATCTACAGAATGAGCGTATGGCCAAATACATACAGTGTACAAGCATGCACTTGTTCCCACTATGTAATACTTCTATGTTGCATTATTGAGATATCTAAAAACCTTAGACTCAGCATCAACCCTATTTTCTTAAAGGCTAAAAGAATTTCTGGTTGCAGAGTACAAAATTCTAATATTACAGTCAAAGTACAATTACGAATAAAGTATATGTGTGTGTGTATATATATGTGTGTGTGTGTGTGTATGAGTTGTATTTTAATAGCCACACAGATGTAGTGTTTAAATAGTCTATGTTATCTATTAATCTTTTTCAAGTAAACATTGTCCTACTTCAAACTATTTGACAAAAATGAATTATTCTACTAAATAATTAAGGCTTACCCAGTGGGAAAGATTTTTGTCCCAGAAATGTCAAATTGTTAATTAGTTTTTCTGCTCTACGGTCTATATTTAGGGAAGGCTATGCCCTCCCGTGAAATTCAATGAATAGCAGAGAACAACCCGGAACCCAGGAGAAGGCAGGCCAAGGCCCCCAAATCAACTTGTCAGTGACTTCCTGGGGATGCCCCCATCAGGGAAGCCTTTGTCCTTTCCTGACCTCAACTCACTTGCCTGTTACTGTGATGAATGTCAGAACCTGTCAGAAGGAAGAGACTAGGGAGTACAAGAGGCAGGATGTTAACCACTGAGGAAATAAAATTCAGTCAAAAGGACTTCAGATGTTTAACAATTCTGTTTGCATCTACAGGGATCCATTCTTCTATGCAATAGTCCTATTAACCTGAAACTGGAATTAGGGAGATTAAATGAAAAGACAGGAAGGAGAGTACAAGAAAACCTTGAACCACTTTGGTCAATAAAGAATTGGAATAAATGGAGTCAATTTCAGTATTTGTTACACTTAGGCTGGTCAAGTGGTGCAGTGGTTAAGGTAGCTGGATCCTACAGAGCCGAGAGCCCGTACCCCAGTGCTTTAAAAAACATGCAAGGCATGTGTGTGGGGGGTGCTTGAAATCCCAAGAAGAATCACATTCCTGCTGAAGAGTGATTTCTCACTTTTCCTCTCTCTCTGTCTTTTTCTGAGGAGCACATGTACCCTATAGCAAATTTATAAAAATAAAATTGCTATACTTTTCTTTGGTTTTCCTAATATAAAAGGAGACATATGAGAAAAAAACAACTATTATGTTTTTGCCTGTTTCTCAGGTATTTGAGGGGTACGAAAAAGATCTTCCTTTCATAATGCCTATGCTGGCATTTTCATTATGATGTCATTTAATATAGGTATATATGTTGCAGGTCAAAAATTCCAAAAGTGAAGTTCACTGATTATGTGAAGGTACTTAATAAAAAACCATAGCTTAAAAGCTAAAAAAGAAAAATCACTGCTACAAAGGTGAGATGTAATAAAGGGAAGAACAGAGGGAGACCTAGAGTCTGATGAAGCATATATACTTGGGGGCTAGCAGGGAGAAAATTTACTAGTCAGGGGTGTTAACTCTCACAAAAGAGAACGTAACTGGTTCGATTATAATAACGGAAAAGAAAGTAAAAACGACCTTTTTTATTTTATAACTGTTTGTAAACTATAAAAATAGCAATGCCTGCAGTTAGACTGCCCTAAATGAATTCTTCCTTGCTTATTATTATTGCAAAAACAGGAATTTTTCTGGATAGAATAAAATAAACTAACATTTCCAAAGACCAACTATGGGTAAGATGTTAGGCTAGTGGTAGTGGACAATTTAAAATAACAAAAGCACAAGGCATGGCTCCAGGCTTTTAGGGATTTTTAGAAAATTTACTGAGTGAGGACCAGTGGTGGCATGGTGGTTAGGACGCTGGACTCACACATGGCCAACTGTAGTTTAGGGCTCAGACCTGGAGGCTTGTTTTCTCACTTTCTCTCTCTCTCTGTCTCTGTCTCTCTGTCTCTCTCACTCTCTAGTGGGCACATGTGCCCTTATAACAAATTAAAAACTAATAATAATAATAAATAAAATAAAGTAAACAATTTTTAAAAAAGAAAACTTACAGAAAGAAGCAAGATTAAGAAATGAAAACCAAATAAATAAGGAGAATTTCATGCCCTGACTGGAACCATGTTTGCCATACAGGTGGAGTGATACATTTTAGGAAATTTTCAAGTCACTCTTTACATAAAGACTCATTTTACACCGACAATGTGAATAAAGAGTATCTTCATCATCATCACCTTACAATTCAGAAAGCAAAACAGTATATTATATGTGAATCTGAAGACTGTTACAAAGAATTCTCAGTGTCAGAAAAGCAAAGGAGGTCTTTAAAGGAGGTGAGGAAATAAAAGCTAATTCATTTTTAAATTTCTGGGTTTAAAGAAACAAACAATATCTTGAAGAAAGAACTCAACAAGTACCTCAGTTGCATGGGCAAATGCAAATAAAGAAAACCACAACTACAACCACACTCAACCAATACCAATCAGAGTAGGGTTCCTTGTGGGGTCTCTTTGGGGATTGGTGGAAAATGCATTTTTAAATCTGAAATCTGTTTTCATGCTTATCCAAAATCTTCAAAGGTAGATGAAGGGGGCAGGGGAGGCAGGTGCTATATAAAAAAAGTGCCCTTGAGAGTTATAAATTTCATACTCATATGAAAACGCCATAGGTAAGGAAACTTACCAGATTTGGCATCTGATCTTTAGTAATGGACCCAGAAGCAACTTTGGTTTATTTGGATTACTATACTGCAAGTCCAGACCCTGATATCAAGGAGACCCACCCCCATGCTCCTTACACATCTGTCTTCCTTCCCATCTTTTATACAGCTGTGTTCCTGACCGGAGTGCTGGGGGAGTGATTTCTCACTTTTCCTCTCTCTCTGTCTTTTTCTGAGGAGCACATGTACTCTATAACAAATTTATAAAAATAAAATTGCTATACTTTTCTTTGGTTTTCCTAATATAAAAGGAGACATATGAGAAAAAAACAACTATTATGTTTTTGCCTGTTTCTCAGGTATTTGAGGGGTACGAAAAAGATCTTCCTTTCATAATGCCTATGCTGGCATTTTCATTATGATGTCATTTAATATAGGTATATATGTTGCAGGTCAAAAATTCCAAAAGTGAAGTTCACTGATTATGTGAAGGTACTTAATAAAAAACCATAGCTTAAAAGCTAAAAAAGAAAAATCACTGCTACAAAGGTGAGATGTAATAAAGGGAAGAACAGAGGGAGACCTAGAGTCTGATGAAGCATATATACTTGGGGGCTAGCAGGGAGAAAATTTACTAGTCAGGGGTGTTAACTCTCACAAAAGAGAACGTAACTGGTTCGATTATAATAACGGAAAAGAAAGTAAAAACGACCTTTTTTATTTTATAACTGTTTGTAAACTATAAAAATAGCAATGCCTGCAGTTAGACTGCCCTAAATGAATTCTTCCTTGCTTATTATTATTGCAAAAACAGGAATTTTTCTGGATAGAATAAAATAAACTAACATTTCCAAAGACCAACTATGGGTAAGATGTTAGGCTAGTGGTAGTGGACAATTTAAAATAACAAAAGCACAAGGCATGGCTCCAGGCTTTTAGGGATTTTTAGAAAATTTACTGAGTGAGGACCAGTGGTGGCATGGTGGTTAGGACGCTGGACTCACACATGGCCAACTGTAGTTTAGGGCTCAGACCTGGAGGCTTGTTTTCTCACTTTCTCTCTCTCTCTGTCTCTGTCTCTCTGTCTCTCTCACTCTCTAGTGGGCACATGTGCCCTTATAACAAATTAAAAACTAATAATAATAATAAATAAAATAAAGTAAACAATTTTTAAAAAAGAAAACTTACAGAAAGAAGCAAGATTAAGAAATGAAAACCAAATAAATAAGGAGAATTTCATGCCCTAACTGGAACCATGTTTGCCATACAGGTGGAGTGATACATTTTAGGAAATTTTCAAGTCACTCTTTACATAAAGACTCATTTTACACCGACAATGTGAATAAAGAGTATCTTCATCATCATCACCTTACAATTCAGAAAGCAAAACAGTATATTATATGTGAATCTGAAGACTGGTACAAAGAATTCTCAGTGTCAGAAAAGCAAAGGAGGTCTTTAAAGGAGGTGAGGAAATAAAAGCTAATTCATTTTTAAATTTCTGGGTTTAAAGAAACAAACAATATCTTGAAGAAAGAACTCAACAAGTACCTCAGTTGCATGGGCAAATGCAAATAAAGAAAACCACAACTACAACCACACTCAACCAATACCAATCAGAGTAGGGTTCCTTGTGGGCTCTCTTTGGGGATTGGTGGAAAATGCATTTTTAAATCTGAAATCTGTTTTCATGCTTATCCAAAATCTTCAAAGGTAGATGAAGGGGGCAGGGGAGGCAGGTGCTATATAAAAAAAGTGCCCTTGAGAGTTATAAATTTCATACTCATATGAAAACGCCATAGGTAAGGAAACTTACCAGATTTGGCATCTGATCTTTAGTAATGGACCCAGAAGCAACTTTGGTTTATTTGGATTACTATACTGCAAGTCCAGACCCTGATATCAAGGAGACCCACCCCCATGCTCCTTACACATCTGTCTTCCTTCCCATCTTTTATACAGCTGTGTTCCTGACCGGAGTGCTGGGGAACCTGGTCCTCATGGGTGCGTTGTATTTTAAGCAGGGCACCCGAAGACTGATTGACATCTTCATCATCAACCTGGCTGCTTCCGACTTCATTTTCCTTGTCACATTGCCCCTCTGGGTGGACAAAGAGGCATCTCTAGGACTGTGGAGGACGGGCGCCTTCCTGTGCAAAGGCAGCTCCTACATGATCTCAGTCAACATGCACTGCAGTGTCTTCTTGCTCACTTGCATGAGTGTTGACCGCTACCTGGCCATCATGTGCCCAGCCATAGCCAGGCAAGTCAGAAGGAGAAACTGCGCCTATGGAGTCTGTGCCTGTGTCTGGTTTATCTCCTGCCTCCTGGGGCTGCCTACTCTCCTCTCCAGGGAACTCACGCTGATTGATGATAAGCCATACTGCGCAGAGAAGAAGGCAAGTTTCATCAAGCTGGCCTGGGCCCTGGTGGCCTTAATTGTCACCTTTTTTGTCCCCTTGCTGAGCATCGTGACCTGCTACTGTTGCATCACAAAGAAACTGTGTACTCATTACCAGCAGTCAGGAAAGCATAACAAAAAGCTGAAGAAATCCATCAAGATCATCTCTATTGTGGTAGCAGCCTTTGTGGTGTGCTGGCTGCCCTTTAATTCTTTCAAGCTCCTGGCCATTGTCTCCGGGTTGCAGCAAGAACTCTATTTTTCTTCAGCCATTCTTCGGCTGGGCATGGAGGTGAGTGGGCCCTTGGCATTCACTAACAGCTGTGTCAACCCTTTCATTTACTTTATCTTTGACGGCTACATCCGCCGGGCCATCATACACTGCTTGTGCCCTTGCCTGAAAAAGTATGATTTTGGGAGCAGCACGGAGACGTCAGATAGTCATCTCACTAAGGCTCTCTCCAACTGCATTCATGCAGAGGGTGATACCAGGAGGAGGAAGAGGTCTGTGTCGCTCTAAAATGAATTGTGACATTTCAAGCTCTGGTGGTGGGTTAGGAAGCTGATTTTTGTCACACGAAAAGAGGAGAAATGTATTAATGATAGGATTTGTATTGCTTCCTAAGTTCAAGAGTTCATTTTTTAACAGGACTGAAAAGTCCCTGTGTTGTGGATATAATTAGGTCATGTGCTGTTTTTTTCAGTCGAGCCCTCATTTGATCCTTGCCAGTCAAATTCACTAGGCAAAATACAATTCCCATCTGTCCTTGAACTGTCAGATAAAGGCTCCTGCTTGAAGATTCCTCATGATTGTTAATACACTTTCAGAACTTTCCTCTCTCAAAAACCATGGTTTTACCTTCACCCACACCACTTTTCAGACTGAGCTACATGTTGGACTATGCTTAAAAGATTCTGCCTACTTTCATCTGGTAAAAAAAATGTGGTGACAATGCAGGAAACAAAAATTATAATGTACCCGCACTCTGTAATTAATTGTTCCTGAGTTACTAAACTGGATTCTGCCCTCAGTCTTTAAAGCTTTGTACAGTGGTTCCTCATCCTCTTCCAATATTCATCTTATGCCCATTCACAGTGACTATGAACTGGAAAAAACTCATGAAGTAAAATTATGCTGCATTGTTTTTATAACTTTGGACTTACTTTATCACCTGGTCTTCCAGAGTATTTTAACAAATAAGCGTGGTGCAAGATTTGACCTTTGCCTTATGAGATACATTAGTAGAAATGTAATGTGTAGCAATTACTTTTAATGGGACTTTACTTTGCTCTTTTGTTTTCATTGCCTTTACAAATTAGAATTTGACTTTAGTTTAATTACATGTTTTCAGTTACCCAGTTATCTAGTTATCAAATAAAAATGTTACTCTTAATATAATTAGAGCTCATTAAATGATTAGTTCCACCCCCCCATGCAGATTATCATTTAGTATTTTAATTAAAATGTTACTGCTACGCATTCCCTAGAGCACCATTTGCTTAGCTCCGGGTATATATAAATTAAAATGTTACTGCTACGCATTCCCTAGAGTACCATTTGCTTAGCTCTGGGTGTATATAGTTCCAAGATGCACTCCAGGAACATCAGGAGACAGACTGCTCTGTATTCAGCCAAAGTGAAAAATCTGTAACGAAGATATTACTAGTATTTTATGTTTTCCTTCAAACCCAGAGAGCTTCCTGAATTCCTTCTGCCAATAAATATTTATTGAGTCAATTTGTTCCTATCTCCCATTTAGAGACTTTGAAGTGAAGAACATGTAATTAGCAGCAACCAAAAAAGCCTTTGCAGCACCAAACATGCTATTGTAAACATCGTTTTGATTCAAGACAAAGTGGGTCATGTTTTTTATTGTTCACTCTAACAAGTTACCATTTTACTTCTGAATATTAGGTTTGAAGATCAGAAAAGTCTCAGCATCTTTTCGGAGACTAGGTCACTCATTTCATACCACATATCTTTTGCATTAAGAGAAATCCCAGATATTAGACATGTCCTATTATAATCTACCTAGAAGTTGTAAATATGATTTTTGGTTTTATACATTTGTTAATTTGTTAATTTTTAAAAACCCTTTATTAAATAAAAATGTAAAATTTTATATAAGTATTTTTATGCTGAAATTATTAATTTCTACCAATATATTAGTATTAATTAATACTTATATTCTAACAACATTTTAATAAATTATAATAGCCATAAGGGGAAAAGGCTATGTCAATTATAACAAATGAAGTTTCTTGGATAACTGCAAAACTAAATTCAAAATAGTTGAATAGCTCTCCAAAGCTTTAACAAAAACAAAGTATAGAAGACACGCACTTTTTTATCAAAACAAATCAGCAAAAGTAATGTTACTAATCATGACAGTTGTTGCCTTTGAAAAATACTATCTTTTAAAAAATAGCTGAACTGATCAACTCAGGTATTTGCTAGGAGATAACGTTGGTTGTTGGTGTTTGCTTCATCTCAAATGTGACATTGAGAAAGTCATTTTAATCCTTTCCACCCTAATATAGCCGGTAATACCTATGTGCACAGAAGGACAAGGGTGTGGTAAGACTAGTAAGTATAACTAAAAAGCTTTCTAAAATATTGAATAAAGAGATACTGTATAAAGTGATGAGATTTCTATTATTAATTATTGAATGTATCTGTAAAATTCCCAAGGTAGAATCCCAAATGATACCTAATCACTCTCTTTAATAGTCAGGGAGAATCTGCGTATTCCATTTCTTCAGCTTTTGATGAGAATATTTAAATTACACCAAATAAATATATTGCTGCACATTTCACACTTCAAATAGATATGACAGTCACATGCATTAAGAAATTTTTAGATTATTTTTATATTCATAATGTGCCAGTTGTGGAAGCAAAAGTAGATATAAATTTATAGATAGAATAACTCTGATAGAAAAAAGTTTAAAACTTGACAAAGTTCAAATATTATCTTGTCACATGTACGTTCTTCCAGTATAAATTATAATCCACACTACAAAGCATCACCAAGTTTACTACAACTTATTAATACAAAGATTTTTTAAAAAATTTTTGGAGAGGTTTTTGCTATAGGGCACGTGCCCTCGCCAGACAGACAGAGAGACAGAAAGCGAGAAATCACCCCCCAGGGAGATGGCCATGCCACAATCCCTTCTCCCCCATTCTCCTCTCGGGCTCTTGGGCACGCACGCCCAGGCGCCCGGTGTGAGTTTAAGCCACCAGGTCCGGTACTCGAACCGTGGTGGACTACATGGGAGTCCAGTCATTATGCTAACTGCTGGTCCCAAGATTTAAATTTTTTGCACCAAAGTAAACATATTCTTCAATTCCATTTCCATGAATTGTTTAAGTCTGCTCAGAACAAATTAACACATATGGCCAAGAATTTCCAGAAATTAATCTGACATTTTAATATAATCATGCCTTGCTGATTACATCTAAAGTTGGAAAAACAAAAAATGTACAGAAAAATCACTATAGATTAGCATTACTTATCATTTGCTTAAGTAGTCCAAAGCTACTGTGAGGTCTGCAATAACAAATACAGGAGGATAGTAATCTCCCAAGCATTTGTCAAGTAAATGTTCTTGAAGTTTTCCCAGAAAAGCTCTCCATTAAACCCTGGGTAAAGTGCCACCTGATAATTTACAATTAATTTTAAACTAAATGTATTTAAGCCAGCCCACGGCATAGTGGCTAAGGTAGCTAAATCTCACATGCCCAACTGTGCAGTTCAAGTCCCAGACCCAGTAGCATGAAAAACATGCCAGACTGATATGGGATGTCCAAAATCCTAATAGGAGAATAGAGAAGGGATTATGGTGTGACCATTCCCCATGGGAGGTGCTCTCTCTCTTTCTCTCTCTCTCCCCCCTCCTTTCTCTCCAGTGAGTCCATGCACCCTCTAGAAAAATTTAAAATACTAATAATAAATAAAATAAGTGTACTTAAGGTGCACATAGTCACAAACACACATATACTCCACCAAGGCCATACTGAAAGATTAAAAATTAAAACTAACCTTACATTCTTGGAGTCTCATAGTCTGTGCATTCCAGCAAGACAAAAATCACTTCTGTGGTGAACTAAAGTTAAATGAGCAGTCTTAAAGGGATGCTATGTGCGTGACAAAGAGTAGACGATTGTTAGGGGTGACAGGTTAATTTTAAAATAGGTGCAGAAATGCACAGCATTATGGTAAGGTGAGGTGGAAGAAATCTTCCTCTATGATTCATCTCGACTCCTCAAATCACTCTCTATTCTCCTTGGTAATCTCAGAAGTGAGAAATGATTTGTCAAATATATATGCCACAGGGAACAGTAAGCTTAGATTGTCAGCTCATTCACAAAGTCAAGCAACACTAAAAGAATTAAAAATGTACTTCGAAAACCAGGCCTCTGGTGTAGGTATAGCCTGTGAGCAAGACAATGATTTCAGCCCCATTAGAGAGAAAGAAGCTATCAAGGAGGAAAAAAAAAAAAAAAGGCAAGAGAGTAATTCTAATTACCAAAATATTTGCAAACAGTTGCTGATTACTGCAAGCTCCCTTTTGGGGTTGGTGTGGATTGAATTTTCCCCTGCAAACTCCTGTAGTTGTTTCAGACCCTTTTCTTTGAGTCAGTATTCTTTATTTTATCAATTCCAGGAGTAAACAATTACGAATGGACTTTCTATGCAGGTGTGAGGAGAAACAGTACCAGCATCCTCATTTTATACTGCAGACACAAAAATCCACCTGAGGATGAGTTACCCATGTTGGTTCATGTTATCCTTGTCATTTCCTTAATAGAGTTAGATTTCCTAAATGTATTTGATAAGTGTAAACTTCATTCTAAGACAAACCTACAGCATTAAAAAACAAAAAAAAAAAAAAAAAAAAACAGAAACAAAAAAACCCTATTTTGGAATGTGACAAGCCAATGTGACAAACTTTTAATAAAGGTTCTTGTGACTAGCCAAGTCATAGTGAAATACAAACTCACATAAAATGTCCCTGTATCAATCTGAATGTGGGGATAGTATTCTGTTAGTTGACAGACATTAAACTGAAAAGTTCTTGATTCACTTACATGAATACTAATTTTCTAAGATCCAAACATACTTTAAAACTACAACGAAACTTTGTGAGTTGCCCATGTGCAATTAAGTGGAATTGTGGCTAACTTAGGCCAAGTGGTCCATTGAAGGATTTATAATACAATGTTAATGTTATTCGCATAATTCTCTGCAAACCTAGAAAGGATGTCATCCACCTGATATTATTCAGTAATTTTTTTTATTTGCGAATTAGAAAGATTCTATATAATAAGCTAGTTTGTCATCTCCATGTTAACCAAGTTAGACATAAACTATGAACACTTCATGTTTGAATATATCAAAAGTTATCCTTACTTGTATATTCATGATCTGTATTCAATAAATGCACTCTTCCATTTGCTCTTAATTGTATACAAAGCAGATGATATAGGATATTCTCATGACGCTCATAGACAATAAAATCTTATGCATCAAAAACTATGTATGGACCAGCCATCGTGGCACAGCCATAGAACAGTGCACTGCAAAGCTAGAAGCTATATGGAAGACCAGGGTTCAGTTCCTGGGTCACCCAGTACACAATGGGCACACAAGTGCATGACCTTGATCCTGGCTGGCTGAGAAAGATTAGGGCAGGGAATAGATCAATGCATGAAACCCTGATAAGAATGCTAATCTTTCTATCTTTCTCTCTCTCTTTCACAAAATAAATGAACCTTTAAACACTTATTTATGACTAAAGATTTTAGTTTTAATTTTAAAAACAAATTTCTGTGACAGAATCTTGAAAAAGCAGCTCAGCTCTTTTTCTTATAAAGCAGAGATTCTTTGCAATTAATAATTGTCCTTTGCAAAACCTTTAAAAATACCTAAATTTGCCAGTTACAATATAGCGTGTAGTAGAGGTAAGAATTTAGTTACATGTCCTACTTTCAGAGCTACTGTATAATGTATAGAAAATAAAGCTGAATTGTTATGTATCGGTCCTTAATACTCAGCTTCAAGACCAGCATGTGGCATAGTGATTTGGGGCACTGGACTTCCACATGGCAGACTGTAGTTCGAGTTCCGGGACCAGGAGGCTTGAAACATACCAGGTGCATGTGCGTGCATGACCAAAATCCCAAGAGGAGAATAGAGAAGGGATTGCTATGTGGCCATCTCCCTAGGGGCAGGGGGGCGGGGGGTGATTTCTCACTTTCTCTCTCTCTCTGTGTCTCCAGTAAGTGCACACACCATATAGCAAAAATCTCTCTCAACTAGTTAACTGAATTGTTCCTCATTGTATCATAGGTCAGTGGTTTAAATTTATACTTTTTGTGCCATAGACCCATGAATTTCCTTGAAAATTACAAAGTCAAACTATGAATGCAAAGTGTTTATCGTACACAGTGCTCTATGACAGCCGTAAGTTTGATAGATCTGACTGTAACAGTATATTCTTCAGCAGTGTATTGCAGTCCGCCCACTCACACACCTCTTTTTTGCTCGTATACACAAATACACACAAATACACAAAGCTACCATGCACAATTACAACTGATAAGTGTCTGCTTAATAAGTTTCTGCTTAATTACTAATATTCAGACTAAAGTACTTGAGTGAAATATGCCTATTTGACATCTACCCAATAAAATACAGAATATAAGAAAAGAAAATAATAAAATCAAAGAAAATACACAAAATATTAAATAGAAACACAGAATAAAATGGCATGTGTAAGTATAAACATATCAGCAATTAGGAAATAATACACATTTATAGAAGAGTTTATTAGCACTTGATTACACTCTGTAGGACTGAAAGAGGTAGGTATAAGTAGAACTTGTTTATTCATGGAGTTTGCAGTTCACATACTGATTTTTTGAATCAAAGAATAAGTACTGACAGCCAAAAAGAACACGCTACTTTTTTTTTTTTTGACAAGCTTAATAACTTTTTTGGTCTTTTCCAATAAACATTGGAAGAAAAACAGAAAAGAAAAATTCATACTTTCTCCATATACAATTCTTTTCATGTTATTCCCATTCTAGTGTGTTTATTTCCTAAATGTTCCATTTCCATGAAGCGTTCACATGGGCATCCCCAAATGGTAATGATGTCATTGTCCTTAAAGATTTTTAAATTCAAGAGACTATTTTATTTATTTTGTATGTGTGAGAGAGAGCACCTACTCCGTGGGGTCTCATCATGCTGTGATCGCCTTTCCTTAGTACCCCGTTCTTCTAGATCTCAGGTGGTGTCAGCTTGGGCTCTGGACCCACAGGTGGGAGTGGTTTCCAGAATGGCAGATCAGTATGCCCGTGCCTGCACCACTAAGGCCAGGCCTTAAGATTATTTTAGACACAGGAACAGCTCTTGAACTGTATTATTTAAATTTATTTCCAAATGACAAGCTAAAAAAAGGTATGCAAAACGAAGAAGATAACTCTAAGATGAACCTTGCCCAAACACAGTGATTTAATGAGATGCCCTCCCAATTACCCTCAGTTTGGAGCAAAAGCAAAACTGACAAGTCAGGTGGGGTAGTGGTAAACGAGAAATGAAACTCAGCCTGCGGTTTCATGTTTAAAGAAAAATACAGATTCAGAGGACTTGCAGGTAGATGGAAACAGCTCTTTTATTTCTAATGAAAAAGGCATTTGTGCAACCAGATCTCACTCATGTGCATCATATAAAAAGGCTTCAAACCAGAAAATTAGTAAAGAATTGAAAGAAAAAAAAAAAGAAAACTCCATGAAGAACTGCATAACTGATGCTGTCCTTAGGATTTCAATTACAATCATTTCATTTTCATAATTCAAACATTAAAAAATACTATCGATAAACTCAGGAAAATATATAGCAAGATAAATAATCAAAGCTCACAAAATTAAGATAACAAAATATAATTTTTACCAACTAAACTGGCTAAGACTTATATATTAAAGACATATATTAAATACCAAGAAGATGGACCAGAATTAGGGCTGTGGTGCCTGAGTAAAGCTTGTTGAATGTCATTTGATTAAGCTTTCTCAAGGAAATTTAGAAATCTTTATCAAAAGCAATTCCACTTTTTAGATTTTACCCTAAAAAACAATTATAGCCATGTGCAAAGATATACAGATATGCATTTCTTATTGCATAATTTCTCATAAAAGTCAAAACAACCTAAATATTCATAATTAACTGAATGAAGTTCAAGTACATGTTTAAAATGGAATACTATGGAGCCTTTAAAAATATGAGGAGACTTTTTAAAAAGACATGGAAAATGTAATTAAAGTGCAAGTATATTTTGGAACAAAAAAATCAAAATCTATGCATAGTTTTTTTTCCTCACAATATGTATATTTCATGGTCTTTAAAAACACCCCTCACATTTTAAAAATACTATACCATAGGGACCAGAAGATGGCATAATGATTCCATCACTGGACTCCCATGTAGTCGATCGCAGTTCTAGTCCTGGACCCAGCAGCTTAAAGCACACCAAGCACAAATGCATGCGTGCCCCCAAAAGAATGGAGAAGGGATTGTGGCATGGCCATCTCCTCCTAGAGGGTGATTTCTCAATTTCTGTCTTTCTGTCTTTCTCTGTCTCTCCAGTAAGCACATGCACCCTACAGCAAAAATCTCCCTAAAATAATAGTAATAATACTATACCATATACTGAAATAGTAAAGTCTTCATAATAAATCAAATAAAATTAAGTAGAAAAAGTAGATTACAAAACAGTGTCTATAAGATAATCACATCTATAACTATTTTATTCATAGAAAAATGCAAAAATACTAGAACATGTTGAAGTAAAACATTAACTTTATAACTAGTTAGTGGTTGTGGGTAATTTTTATTTTTATTATCACCTGTAGATTTAAAAGAAACATGTATCAATTCCATAGTAACAAAATAAGCTAAAATTTAGTTTGTTTGTTTGTTTTTTAAATAAAAATAGCACCTAAAGTAAATTTTTTGTAAAGCATCAATTCTGATAACCTTGAGACTTTCCCTAATAATCTTTTGAGTCTTTCTAGGAAGGCCTTTGTTACCTTTACAGAGGTTAAAAAAAGCAACAGTTTAAGAACCACTGTTAAGGGAACCAGCAGTTAGCGTAATGGCTATGCCACTGGATTCCCATGTAGTCGACCGCGGTTCACATCCCGGACCCGGTGGCTTAGAACTCACGCCGGGCGCGTGTGCGTGCGTGCCCAAGATCCCGAGAGGAGAATGGAGGAGAAGGGATTGCGGCGTGACCAGCCCCCCTGGGGGGTGATTTCTCGCTTTCTATCTCTATGTCTCTCCCTGTCTGTCTGGCGAGTGCACATGCCCTATAGCGAAAACCTCTCAAAAAAAAAAAAAAAAAAAAAAAAGAACCGCTGTTAAAAAAAATCGTGAATGGTCATGACCATTTCCACATTTGGGCAGAGACTTTGTTTCCCCATGGCTTGCATCCAGCACTGCAGATCGGTACACACAGCAGCTCTTGCATCCCAAATATGGAATCATCTGGTGCCACGTCTGTCCACCAGCTAGGAAGACAGCTCCCCTCCCAGGGATGAGGAGGAGGGTAGCTAAGGGGATGGGCTCGCTCTGTCTTCATTTTGTACGTCCACTCCTTTGCTTCAGATCAGGTAGTTATGACTGCTGAACTAAACTGAAATGTCAGAAACAGCACAGCACTGACTAGAATTAAAATGGGTTTCTGCAAATCTTTTTTTTGTTTCCATATTGGCATTCTATATAGTTTAACTGGACAAAATTATATAAAAAGACTATCAATTTTAGGTTATGCACAGCATTGCCATAATATATTTTTAAATAATAATATTTTGTCATCCTTTGACTTAGCATTTAATTTAATATAATGTTGTCAAAATGACAGTTTCCTTTTTTTTCTAGATTAAAAGTCTCCATCATGCTATATACAATATATTTTTAATAAAGAACTTACTTTACATCTTATTTACTCATTTATTTATTTACTTACTTATTTGTCTGACCAGAGAGACACACAGAGAGAGGAAAAGTAGGAAAGCAAGCCATCAGGTCCAGGACTTGAACTGTGGTTGGCCATGTGGGAGGGTGCAGCACTTCAACCACCATGCCACTTGATGGCCCCAAACTTACTTTTTTTTAATCTGTTAAATGTTTCTTCTCTTTGCCTCTTACACCCACCCTCTACCACCTACTTTCTATCATCTACTCCCCTTCCTTACCATCTCTGGTATCTATGCTCATCCTCTTTACTATCATATATTCAGATCTTTCCATTTCTGTCATAGAGTGCAGATATTTGGTACATATTGAGTGGGGATATACAATGTACATCTTCCAAAGTCTGGCTCACTTCACTCAACATTAAGTTTTCTATATTAATTGACTATGAATCAAACAATAGAGTCTCATCGTCTCTTATAATTGATACTCTATAGCATATATGTGCCACAGGTTTTCAACCCAGTCATGTTTTGGACCTTTAGGTTGACTCCATGTATTAGCAATTGTGAATAACACTGAGTGATTTCCTATCCTTTGAATAAACATTAAGGAGTGGAAATATTGGGTCATCTGGTAGTTCTGTTTGTAGGTTTTTGCAAAACCTCCATATTGTTTTCTATAGTGGTTGTGCTAATTACATTCCACCAACATTGTAAGAGTGTTCTTCACCACAGCCTCGCCAACACTTTTCGTTCTTTATTTTTTTGATCCTAGACATTCTAACATGGGTCAAGTGATATCTCATTATGGTTTGAATTTATATTTCCCTTATGACAAGAGAATGAACATTTTTTCATCCCTTGTGTCCATTCGTAAGTCTTCCTTAGAGAGTTGTGAAATTTTGCATGTTTTAAATATTACATTTTATATTTCTTTTGCATTTAGTTTTTTTCTTCTGATATATGGTAATGATGAAGAGTCCATTTCACTCACATTATTTGGAAACAATTTTGCCACCCTCTTAATTTTTTACAGCTTATTCTAGCTTACTATTATTAGATAAATTAATGATGTAGTAACTTCCACTTGATTTCTATTCTGTCCTTTCTCTGTGTTATGTTGATTTCCTATTTAAATGGAAGACATTTCTGTATGTGAATTCAATGTAACTTGAAACCACAAGGAGTGATTACCAGTTATGTGTGAGTCTAGAGTTCCTCCAGCTATTGCCAAGGAATCATAAATCTTTCCACAAACTACAGGCTTATATTCTACAGTAGGTAATAAGTAACTTAGATGATTATGCAATTTTGAGAATGATAACAGCATTTTGGAGTTATAAAATTCGTTGGAAGATCAAAACCATAAAGGCTCTGGAAACACAGTTCTGGCTTCTGGCTATTATCCCCTGGCTGACACTTCCTGGAAAAGGTACAGCTAACTGCATTACTAGGGTATAAAATGCTTAAAACATTAATTTATAATACTTGTTATGAAACAGCTGCTACCACTGGGAGGATAGTATAGCATTGCGTTAAAGAACCTGGGAGACCTGTATTTACCATTTATTTGCTATAGCAGACAAGCTTGTTTCTTAACTTCCCTGAGTCTAATTTTTCACTATAAAATGGGAACAATTACACTTGTCTTAGTAGACATTGGCGCCTGTAATTAAGATGAGAAAGTGAGGAATTTGGCATAACAACTCATACACACTAAGAGCCTAATAAATGATAGCTATGAAACATTTCCATTTTACAGATGAAGAAAATAAGACTTTAAAAATCAAATTTCAAAAATTCAGAGTTCATATAATTATTAATGGACTGAACCAAAAATGAAGCCCTGATTTTAACCAAGCCCAGAGCTATGTGATTCCAAAGCTCATGCTCTTTCTACTGCACAATATCCCCAGGTCTGTTCATTTCTCTCCCTTCTCCCCTCCTTTGTCTAATACAACAAATTTTCAAACTCTTCTTTTTCTTATTTTTTCCAGTGCAAATATCTCAAACAACCAAACCCTCTGCCTATTTATGACTGATACATATACATGATGCTGCTTAAGGGAGGAGAAAGTCCATTTTATTGAAAACATAATTCTTCCTCAGAAAAAGTTATTGAACATATTTCCCTGTTGTATGATCTCTTCATTTTAATCCGTCACAAGTAGCACTTCTGTCCCTTCTGATGGCCACCAAGCCTTTAGTCAATTCACAAGTATGTTGTAAGCAGATAATAATTATCTATTTTACTCATTCTGGCACCCAAATCCACATTAAAGCACCTATGCTATGGACCTGCAACAGCAACCCTCACAGGAAAAGCTTTTTTTAAAGACAATATATGCTACGTAAGTTTTAGAGTCTCACTTTCTCTATCCTTCAAAGTTTTGCTGATCACAGATTTCTTATGTACACATGGCAAGGAAAAGTAAATCTAACCCCAAAAGCACATTCAATAACCTGTGTGTCTATGGAAAATGCAGCCTAAACTGCCATCGAGAATCTAAACTTTTACCATCTTATTTACTTGCTTATTTGTTGATAAAAGGCTCATGTACTCATTGGAGAGAGACAGAGGACAGAGAAAGAGAAAGTTAGGAATCATCTCTTAAAGGGAATGGCCACACCACAATCCCTTCTCCTCCACCTCTCCCTCCTTTGGGGATTTACACACATGCACCCACGACTGCCATGCTTCTCAAGACACCGGGTCAAAGACTCAAACCGTGCAGTTGGCTATGTGGAGTCCAGCTGCTTAAACCACCATGTCAGGGGTTGGTCCCATCGTCTTTTATGAATTCTTGTTTGTTATGAGAAGGAGCTGCACAGGAAGTTTTTTATACTTTTGAGAAGGCACATTTTTTAAAATGACCTCCTACTTTAATAGTGACTCCCAGGGACCAGCAGTTAGCATAATGGCTATGTCGCTGGACTCCCATGTAGTCGACCGCAGTTTACCTCCCGGAACCGGTGGCTTAAAACTCACGCCAGGCATGTGTGCCTGCGTGCCCAAGATCCCGAGAGGAGAATGGAGGAGAAAGGATTGCGGCGTGGCCATCCCCCCTGGGGGGTGATTTCTCGCTTTCTATCTCTCTGTCTGGCCAGCACACGTGCCCTATAGCAAAGACCTCTCAAAAAACAAAAAAAAAATAGTGACTCCCAAATGTAATTTTAAAAAGCAAGGGACTTCTCTAACTAGGAATATTATAAATTATCCCAAACATAAAACCTTGATTTAAATGAGCTTTAACTAAGAAACAATATTTTCCATGCCAGGACATTGAAGAGGAGTTAAGCACATTTGAAGTGAAATAGTAGTAGGTTGGGAATCACTAATCCACAACCAAGAAGAAAAGTAAATCTAAATTTTAATAAGAGATCATGAGATTAGAATATTTGACCCCTTTTATTAACATTAAGGAATCAGTACCTTAGAGAGTACATTAAAATGCTAAAAAGTGGTTATTTAGGCAGCAAAACTAAAGACAAATTCATTTTTAATTTTTATTTTTCTTTATGTTTTTTCAAACAGTTCACTTTTTTGTGAGAGAGAAAGTACACTCACGGAAGAGAGAAAGAGAAAGAAAGAAAGAAAGAGAAGGAGAGACTTTGGACAGGGTCTCCCCTTGTCAGGATCTCCCTGCCCTGTCTCCAGTTAGCTAGGGCCCCAGGCCCACGTCACCGCCACTGCAGCTGGCTTGTTTTGATTGCGCTCGGGACCAAATCTGGGTCTTCCAAGAAGTCCCAGACAACACACAGGCACGTACTCCCACTTGTGCCGTTGTGGTCGCGGCGAACCTTGTGCAGTTTCTTTTTTTTTTTTTTTTTTTTTTGAGAGGTTTTCGCGATAGGGCGCGTGCGTTCGCCAGAACAGAGAGAGACAGAGAGACAGAAAGCGAGAAATCACCTGGGGGGGAGGGGGGGGAGATGGTCACGCCACAATCCCTTCTCCTCCATTCTCCTCTCAGGACCTTGGGCACGCACGCACACGTGCCCAGCGTGATGTAAACCCCCCGGGTCGAGTACGCGAACCATGGTCGACTACATGGGAGTCCAGCGACATAGCCATTACGCCAACTGCTGGTTCCCAACATTGTGCAGTTTCTATAATGAGTATGTATTTCTTCTTTTAAAGTTTTTAAAGCTATGTTATTTATTTCATGAGAGAGAGACAGGTACTCTCAACAGGGTCTCACCTTGCTCTTATCCTTCCTTCAGCTCTCCAGCCAGCCGGGATCCTAAGTGAACCTGGGGCGTACAAGTCCCCTGGGGGTCAGAACCCAGGCTTCCGACGTGACTCCACCATTGGGCAGAACTGCCCTACATCTACAACACCGTGGCTGGGACTGCACTTCCTTTCTTAAACATTAAAGTGAGGAATTCTCAAATCACTGTCACATATGGCCTGAAATAAATATTAATATTTCAGTATGATTTTTCCTTTTCCTCAAAAGTCAAAATAAGAATTTTATAAAAGGTCTCATTTGCTTTTAAATATAACATCTATGTGGGACCAGCAGTTAGCATAATGGCTATGTCACTGGACTCTCACGTCTTCAACCACAGTTTGCGTCCCGGACCTGGTGACTTAAAACTCACGCTGAGCGCGTGTGCGTGCATGCCCAGGATCCCGAGAGGATAATGGAGGAGAAGGTATCACGGCGTGGCCATCCCCCCTGGAGGGGTGATTTCTCCCTTTCTGTCTCTCTGTCTCTCTTTGTCTGTCTGGCGAGCGCATGTGCCCTATAGTGAAAACCTCTCCAAAAAAAATTTTTAAAAAAATATATATATATATAACATCTATGATTTTAGATTATGTTTAGCTAAAATTAAAGCTCAATCAAATAATATTAGTTCTCATGTTAAATGCATCAAATCATTGTTTTGGTTCAAAGCTTCCAACTTACTTTCATTAAATTGACTTGTCTATTAAGTCAAAGGTCTTTCTGATTTGTGCAACTAGACACAGTTTTTACTTTCTTTTGGAATATTCCAACTTTTTAAGTAAATGTAAATTAGAATTTGTTGGCCAAAATAATAGTTTACTATGAATTTAGCTTTACTGTCTGTTTCAAATGTTCTATTTTTAAATCTTTGCAATAGAATATTTCTAGAAAAGTATAAATATCTTACAGTGAAAATTTTCTGAAGTAATGAATTTTTTATCTGAGAAGCCTTATGAGGATGAATGTTACCTTTGGATGTTTTCTCTTTTGCATGAACTTACCTAGAAAATGTTCTAGCTTCAAAGATACTAATATCTGAGAATTGCTCTATCAGCTATCAAGGAAGAACAACTGACCTGCCATCAATTTTCCATTTTAACAACGCAGCTCTGTTACTAGGAAAAATGCACTGGGTGGATGACTAGAAACAACTATTTTCATTGCAGTAATTTTAGAAAATGGATACTAAACATAAAACTTATGAAGTATTTATTTAGTACCAAGGAACTGTTAAATGGTTCACATATGTTGTTTCACTCCATTTAATCCACAAACCAACCTGTGAAAAAACGTACCTAGTCTTCCTTCCTTCTTTGTCTTTTCTCTATAGGGCTGGCTCTTACCTGCATCCCTGTCTGAAGGTCTCTCTTCTCCAGCATCCACCCCCAATAAATGTCTTTCCTAATCTAATTTTGGGGTCTGCTTATCTGCAAAATGGAGTTAACATATATACATGCACACAATTGGAGGAGGAGGATAATAAAGTTTTTGATGGTTCAAGTATCCTTTTAAGAAATGCTTTCAGAAATGTCAAAGATAGAGTGTGCTCTACAATGGAATATTAAGAGTCATGTCTTGTGCACCCTCATGCTGCCAAAGCCATATATTAAGAACAGATAACTGTAAAAATGTACTTCAGATAAGTCTGTTGATGAAATGACTAAGCAAAGCCCTCAACAACTCTATAGGTTGTGTAGACAAAAATTCTTCCTATAACTCTTACTATAATTATTATTAGAGTTTATCTGTTTGATTTTTCCACTATTTCCATACCTTTCTTCCACTTCACTAAAAAATTAAAAAGAGAAATGCCTTAAAATAATAGAGTAAAAAATCATAATATGTTATAATGGTGGTAGGGGAGCTTTAAAACCTGAAAAATTTGAGTTTCAAATCATAACAGTCTATTACTAAAAAAAAAAAAAAAAAAATCTGTGTGAGCTTGGACAAGTTATTGACATTTCTCTCCCTCAGTTTTCCCACCTGAAAAAAGAGAATAACATTATTTTCCTTGAGATTATTGAGAATTAAATAAGGAAAGTAATTTGTGTAATTCGTGCAAGTCATGTTTGCTTTGTTTTAGCATTCATTGTTAATCTAGTATGGACTATCATAAATCTATATACATTCAAAAACAGATTTCAATTTAAAAATAATTTAACTGTAAAAACTTAAGGTCTACCAGGTCATCGTTGAGGAGGTTTACAGTACTTTTCACTTTATCCACAGTTTCACTCCCCACAGTTACCTATGGTATACAGTAATAAGATATTCCAAGAGAGGGAGAGACCACATTTACATGAATTTCATTGCAGTATATTCTTTTTGTTTTGTAAAATGAGAATTAAGTTCATTTTGCTACACAGTAAGCATAAGCATAATTATTATGCTTATAATTAACACATATATATTATATATTGTATATTATTTATATTTAATCACTGAACATCTTTACAGTATACAACATGCAGTATATGCTTTTAATTATACTATTTTATTGTTGTTGTTAATCCCTTGTCCAATTTATAAATTATATTTACATGTTATATGTATAGGAAAAACATAATATACATAGTGTAGTATATATGGTCTTAAGTACTATCTGGAATTTAGACATTCATTGGGGGTCTTGTAGTATATTCCCCACAGATAAGAGGGACTACTGTGTATAAACTATGTATAATATAATATATTCAACATAATATATGCCTATCTAAATATGCAGACCCATAGAATTGGAATCCTCATTTATGATCAATACATTTGTTTTAGCTTCTGTACAACACATTTTATAAATCATATTTAAGAATTATTTTTGTTGGGACCAGCAGATGGCATGGTAGTTAGGGCGCTGGACACTCCCACATGGCCTACCGGGGTTCAAGTCCTGAATCTGGTGGCTTGCTTTCTCACTTCCCTTCTCTCTCACTCTCACCCTCTGTCTCTCTCTGGTCAAATTAAAAAATCAATGAATGAATAAATAAAAAATAAAATAAATACTTATTTTTTTAAAAAAGAATTATTTTTGTTGAAAGCAAAATGAATACATTTATTATTTAGCTGCATTTAGTGCTGTAATAGAAGATGCAATTTAGAAGATTAGATTATCAGTCCCTATCTCTGTAATTGTATGTCCTTTCTCAGAAGTTTATATAAATAACGTTTTTCAGATTGACTAACACAGATGTGTATACACAGATAACTAATCCAAAATTATTTATAAAGAAGGAGGAAGAGACTTAAGGATCTACTGAGACATAGTTTTGCTCTGAAGATAAGAGAAATCTTACCTGTAGGCAAGAAGTTCTCTTTTCAAAGGTCAAGCATTTTTCTTGGCTTTGACATTTGTGGTGACTTAAAGTAGAGGAAAATCTAGAAATATAGATCTGCAAATGTTTGAAATACTCCATCAGACATACCAAGACTCAAAATATCACAAACATTTTATGCATATTTCCGTGTATAGAAAAAAAATTAACTATAAAATTATTTTCCTCTCACTTGTAAGCCTGGTGCCTGCAACACTGCCCCTGGAATAATTAGCTCTGATTTGGATGTGGTGGGTAGCAGAGGACTGACAAAGGAGGCAGAGGTGGGAAACAGGATCATTGTGGGTGCTGATTTTCCTTTTACTTTAGGAAAGAATTTCTCCCCTGTGTTTTCAGTATCTAAAATGACTAGCCAGGTAAAAACTAAGAAGTTAGGTAGATATCTCAGGGAGTATTGGAGTGGTCAGATGAGACTGGAGAAAACCCATGCCCTGTGAGGGCATTTGATCTGCGGGTAGGAAGGGAAGGACCTTGCACCTGCCGCACCCTCCCAAGTCCTCCACCCTTGCGTAACCCTGCCAAGAGCAGCTGCCACTCATTACCTCAACAACCAAACAGTGTTCAGGGTATGAATGGCTACCTTAATGCTGATTTTTCTTGAGCCATTTCTGGTTTTAGTGCCTCTCTGCTTTCCTTCAAGGTGAAAACAACGTTTGTGGTTTTTAAGGTGTTAGAGATTGCTCCTTTCATCTCTCATTTTACACACAAAACATAGAAAATAAGAAACACCAAAAAAACCACTCATGGTCTTAGAAACGTGTTTGAAAATTTCAATGTCAAGATCCAGTTAGAGTCAAACAAAATTTAATGTGCCAAATTTCAAATGGAAATTTGGTTCTGTGCATTTTAAAACGTGTGACAACTGTTTACAGTACTCTATTTAAGGCAGGCAGATATATCAAAATGTGCATGATAGAATTTAAGGCTCATTTATATAAATTGTTATAAAATACAACACAAACATTGCTCTCGGAGGAATTGTTAAAATCATCAGATTCAACCCACTCATTCTTCAAATGAGGAGACTAAGCAAAATGCAGAGTCAATTCAGAAGCAAAATCTCATTGTGTGTGGGGTTTTTGTTTGTTTAATAAATAATTCAGCTGGTACACATGGGTACAATTATAAAGGTTGTTAAAATATCGATATATTTCTGCTCCCGTTGGTAAATAACCATTGTCCTAAAGCCTCTGGATTCCCCACCACTGGTGTGGCCTCTGTCACCTTCCCTAGAAGCTCTTGGACCCTTCAAGATCAAACAACTGAAGAGTTAACACCTTGTATTCATGAATATATGCACAAAATAAAATCACACATGAATATGTACAATTTTGGGGTCAGTTTTAAATCATATTAAAAAAAGAATTAATGGCTTGCAAACAACAGACCTTTGAGAGCCAAGCTTTTTGGATTGGTTGCCTATGAGTGTGCAGATTACTAAATGGTTTTTGGTTTCATTTCTACATGCAGTCAATGACAGAAATTTGAATTCTTAACTGTAGCAAACATGTTGGTTGACCCAGCATCCACTCTCTCATTTTCTTTGTACTAACAATAGTTGGGGACTCTCCACTCTCCCCCAGAAGGCAATCGTCTATCTGCCCTTTCCCACACAGCTCGTGTGTTTTGGTAAAAGCTGAACCCACTCTCCAGCCAGCAGGTGGGGTGGAGAGTAAGGCACTGGATCTCCCACAAGGCCAGTTGTGCAGTTCTAGTCCCAGACCCAGCAGCTTGAAGTCATGCTGAGTACAAGCGCATGCATGCCCAAAATCCCAAGAGGAGAATGGAGAAGGGATTGTGCTGCGGCTATCCTCCCTGGAAGGTGATTTCTCTCTTCTCTCTCTCTCTCATAAGTGAATGCACCCTATAGCATAAATAAATAAATAAATAAATAAAAATAAAAGAACTGAACCCACTCTCCATCGCATAACAAAATCTTGATAGACTTCAGGTCCTCAGTACATTCCATCCCTGACCACAGTCACCACGCAGTGAGCTTGAGACCAACCTGGCTATTTAGAATATGAGGCACATTGCTTGCTCTCCCACTGTGTTTGCTATACTGAAACTTGCAACCAGTTATGAACAAGAAAGGAGCCACTCTTAGAATAAAGTTTACATTGTCCATGGTAAAGAAGACATATTAAACACTAAGCATCCTAAACATAAAAAACTGGGTGACATGGGTGACTCAACCAAGCCTGAAGTTTTCCCCATACCTGGGACTTCCAATGACCTGATACTAAAAATTGTAAGCCGGATTGAGTTGAAATGTCTTTTACTTGAAACTAAGGGACCCAACTCATGTACTGGTTTCCCAACAAAGTTTTGTGAAAGTTCTCTTCAGTTAGATATATCACAAAGAAAAAGTTCCCAAAATATGTTCTGAAAAGTACAAATTCCAGGAGAAGTTACAGTCCTAGAAGGAAGTAGCTCAATAAACAAAGGTAAATATGAAGACCCAGATCATCTCACCATGCAGATTTGTGTATAATCAAAACATAATTTTCATTTTTTGTTCTTATCTAATCTTTTAAAAATTTATTCAGCAGGGCAATTCTCTCCCTTCTTTCCATGAAGAACTTGGCAGCCCATTGACTTTTCTGCTTCTCTTTGGGAAGAGCTTTGCATCATAAAACACAGCATCAATTTAATTCATCAGATAAAGAACAACTCTGTTCTTTCCTTCTCCTCACCATTCACCTACTCACCAGCTGCTCAGGAAAAGGTGGAATGGGGTAAGGTTGCCAGATTTAGTAAACAGAAATACAAGATGCCTGGTTAAATGTTAATTTCAGATGAATAGCAAATGATTTGTTTTGTATAAGTATGAGCCAAGATTACTTGGAATATGCTTATAATAAAAATAATTTATCAGGACCAGCAGATGATGTAATGGTTACATCGCTGGACTCCCACATAGTCAACCGCAGTTCAAGTCCTAAACTGGCAGCTTAAAACTCACGCTGGATGCGTGTGCATGCATGCCCAAAATCCTGAGAGGAGAATGAAGGAGAAGGGATTGTGGCATGGCCATCCAACCTGGGGGATGATTTCTCACTTTCTGTCTCTCTCCATCTCTCTGGCAAGCACACACCCGCCCGACAGCAAAATCTCTCAAAAAAAAAAAAAAAAGAGGAAGAAGAATTTATCATTCATCTGAAATTTAAACTGAGCACCTGGTATTTTATCTATCAACCTTAGATGAAGGAAGGGAGAAGAAGAAGATTTACCTCATGTTGCTGAGTGAATTCATGTCCTTTGGGCATGGCAGGTGGTAAAGATGACTCATGTGGGACAACAGTAGGGGTGCTTTGAAGAGTCCATCACAAATTACCTCTTCGGCATCATTTCTTCAGATCTGAGGGATATTCCTCAGTTCCCCAGGGTATCTACCCCTCCTTAGCCCCTGGTCCACCAGAGGGATGCTCTATTCCCCTTAGTACTTAGCTACTCCAGTAGTACCTACTCCAGCCTACTCTTAGTCACGGAAAAAATGAGGTACTTTGCCCCCATGCAGCAGTGAGTTCCTGGCTTGGCCACCAAAGTGCTAATGAGTAGCTTTTGTATCTAAATTTTCCAGCAAGAAATCAACCTATCTACAGTGTTCCTGATGCACCAAAAACACTCCCATTAGTCCCAGTGAAGTCCCTGGCTTCTGGGCACAGTGTAGGAGGCAGTAACTTTCACGTCTAAGGAAATCTCATAAAACCCTTCTCTCCATGCTTTGAAGGGATCTAAGAGTTATGACATACATTTCCAGATATTATGCTTGTACCATCTGTATATTTGATTTAGCAACTTGCTTGAAAATTTTGCATTTATTTTATCTTGATGCCTGGTTAAAATTTCAATTTTAACATTCTGTTACATAGGTTTCTTTTCTGGGAAAATTCTCACAACTTCTATATAAATACAGCATGACTAAAGTGAACCTGGAAGAAGAACTGAACTGCCTTCCTAGGCTGGCTGTCTCATGGGTGACCTCTACTCCTATTCGCTGAAAATATCCACCTTTAAAAAAAAAAAAAAAATTGGCAGGAGTTTTAGGGGACTGGATTATTGTACGATTCTTGGTGAAATGACAATCCTCAAATTAAATATCAAAAAATTCCTGCAAGAGTTAAAAATATTTTCAGTGGGCCATTCCTGTAAGCACTGTGCAGGGGAAGCTGTGTTCCACATGGCCAACCACAGTTTGAGTCCCAGGTAGGTTAAACACACTGGGCACATACATGCATGCCCAGGGTCCTGATAGAATGGAAAATTGAAGGAAAAGGGATTGCAATGTGACTGGGCCCTCTCTCTTTATGCACCCTCAGAAATTTTTTAAAATTTCCTTTTTTGTATTCTTCTCATTTTATTTTGCAATACAGACTGTGCCAAAACACACACAAACACACACACACACACACACACACACACACACACACACACACACTTCCTTCCTTGGTTTCTAATCTACGCAGTGCCATGAGTCAAGTTCAAGGTCTTCAGACAGAAAGATTAAACATAAGAGGAAAAAAATGGCTGTGGTTTTCACAGGATCTAACACTCAAAATAGCCTCAAACTATGGAGCTTTGGGTGAAGGACTCCCTTATCTGGCTACAGACTTCAGTTTCTTGTGTGAGGGGAAAAAAAAAAAAAAAGTTGGACTGCATGGCTTCACAAGTCCCTTCCAATTTGAAAAAAATCTTATGACTTTAGTTTCAAATACACAAGGGAATAGAGTTTACATGATGCAATGATCTTATATCTTAAGTTAATTTTAAAAATTAAAAGAATGTTGGGACCAGCGGTTAGCGTTAATGGCTATGTCGTTGGACTCCCATGTGTTGACGGCAGTTCACATCCCAGACTCGGTAGCTTAAACCTCATGCCAGGCACATGTGCGTGCGTGCCCAAGATCCCGAGAGGAGAATGGAGGAGAAGGGATTGCGGCATGGCCATCCCCCCAGGGGGTGATTTCTTGCTTTCTGTCTCTCTGTCTCTCTGTCTGGTGAGCGTACGTGCCCTATAGTGAAAACCTCTCCAAAAAAAATAAATAAAAGAATCTTCACTAAAAGGATGATGACACTAACAAAAAATGATGTAGAGATTCTGTGATAGATTCCTAAAAAGAGTGTTACAGTATTAAATGATCCTATTTGGAAACAGAGAATTTAAACTTCCACCTACAGTAAACCAAGCCATTCTCAGGCTTTGGGTTCCACAGGGTTCTCAGAGACCTTGGTTGTCTTTCACTCTACCTGGCTCCTGTTCCACATTCCATGTCCTACCAGGTTAGAGTCCAAAACTTATCGCAGGCTAAGTGACCCTTTTGTGGACTCTGACTCTTTCTCACAGCTTGCACAAAACTCTTACTTCACACTGAAAATGCCTTTTGCATTTCTTTCAGACTGTTCAATGATGTATCAGGACCCCAGAGGGAAATAGACAGCATGCCAAAATTATAATTCAAAGAGAATTTTCTAAAGTGGGATCACAAGGGGTAGTGCCTGGGGTTGGTAACAACAGAAGTTTATATCTAGGTTCAAAAAGAAAAAGAAAGAGCAATTTCTAGCCCCTGAAAGAGCAGGGCATGCAGCGCTCTCTACACATGGCTAGAGAGGACTGTCAGCTGGAAGTGACCCCACAGGGAGAGCTCCAGAGAAATAAACACCCTCAAGTCAGCATGAGGCATTTTGAAAACATTTCAGGTCTTGCTGAGCTGAAATACTTTCTGAAGCAATTCTCTTAATGTCCCTGATTTTATGAAATTGAATTCTTATTGAGGAAAAACTAGAGACAGAAAATTCTTCCCCCAACATACACTCAAAATAATGCCAACTTGCAAATGCGAGACAGGTGTGAGTATAATAATACTTCAACATGATTCTTCAAATATGCTCCTCTACCAGGGCCAGCCAAAGGTGCAGAAGTAACACAGCTCCCTGCAATTTTGGATCCCTATGGGAAGGTCTTGGGTTCATTTTCTGGGGCCTCCCTGACACAGATATAAGCGGTGATCTGGGCTGGCTGAGGTCAGAGGAGGACTGTGGCATGAAGACACTTTGGGGGATGCCTGACTGTCTTTCTTCCTCTGTGTGTGCGTGTGTGTCTCTCTTGCTCACTAAAGAAATAAATAAGTTAAAAAATTAAATAGCAGTGATTACTAGAGGTTAAGGTGCAAGGAAAAAAGTTCTGAACATTTGCTAGTTGTTACTCTTTGTCATTAACACCTGAAATGCAGGTTTTTCTTTGCATACATTAGGTATGAACACACTTAACTCATAACCAAACTCCTGCATTTAAAATGGGAAGGAGATCAACTTTAGAGCCTTCTCTCAAAGACTCAGCATTGTTTCAAAGGCGTAAACATGAAACTGCCACAGCCTCGCCATAGTGTTATTTCAATCGGAGAGCCTTATACTGCGTTCGCGCTCGCCTTCTCTCAAAGACTCAGCGTTGTTTCAAAGGCGTAGACATGAAACTGCCACAGCCTCGCCATAGTGTTATTTCAATCGGAGAGCCTTATACTGCGTTCGCGCTCTCCATTCTATTTTAGTAGTAAGCTTGTTGTTTCTAGTCTCCTAATTACATTGGTAACAAAAATAATAAGCCAAATTCTCTGCTGATTCTAACTAGATTATCAGATATATGGCAAAGTACTTCACTTCCATACTCACACAGATGTGACTAATCCACCATAACTAGTGTCTGGAAATGGTTAACTATGTTATTAGTTTCTCTGTCAAGTTCTCTGTTGGCCAAGGAAATCAGCTTTTGCTTCCTTCTCCTTTCAGTCCTGCCTCAGCTCTCAGAATGTTATTAAAGTACATTATAAACCTTCACTAGGGTCTATCGCAATAAATCCCTCCCACACAGTAATAGCTCATCTGCCTATAATTAACCCTCCACTAGCATTAATAATGACTCTGCCTCTCTTTTTTATCTGCTCCTGCTAATTGTGTAGCACCCCTGGTGTTAAGGAGTAGAGCAGTCATAACTAATTAACATTAATTATGTTAGTTCAGGGGGACTGCACACTTACTAGTAAATAAATAAGCTGCGAGTTAGGAGACAGTTTGTCTTCTTAGGGGGTTATTGTTAACAACCTGAGTCAGAATTCTCCACTAAGTGTGGCTGGACCCACCAGGGTGAAGAGCGTATCACCTGGAGTATATCGTTTCTTCCTTGTCAGATGCTATAAGACTAATAAAAATCTTGTAATACCAAAGTTGGGATAGAACTTCCTTGAAGCTTAAGACAGGTCATTTTCTAAGGCAGTGTAAGACATTTCCAACAAATACTTGTCGCACACAATTTGGAACATAAAGTTTAAAGGGAATGTAGACAATTGCATAATGGTAAACTTTATCTCTCATTCATTTGTTCAACAAGTATGAACAGGCCAAACAAGTCAGCAATGCCTAGAACAGTGCCTGGCTTGTTTAACAAGCAAGTAGTTGCTAGGCACCATTGCAGGTATCGTTGGTAGGTTCTTTCTAAACTTTAGAAGTTATCTAGAAGGTAACCTCCAGGTTATCATGCACATTAATCCTGATTGGTATGAAACAAGTAGGAGTAGGGTAGATGGATCATAGAGCTACTCTATTTGGGCATTTCTCATAATCCTATAGCATTTTTATGAAATATATTGGCTTACTCAAATATGTAAGCATAATGCTACCCAATCCAAAGCTTTTGGTTTGGGTGGTTTTTAATTAATTTGGAATAAATAAATCAAAATGAACACCAGACAGAAGTCCTATTGGTTTACTTGATTGAGATTTATCTCCTTCCTTTACTTCCCACAGAGGGTGGATGCGCTGCCAGAGAGATAAAGAGAAATACAAGGAAAGTGAGGAAACACTCCCCATCCCTCATGGAGAATGATTACTCTGCAATCCCTTTTCCTCCACTTCTCCCTCCTTTTGAGATTTTAGGCACATGCACACATACATGCGCCTGGCATGTTTTTCAAGCCATCATATCCCAGACACTAACAGCATAACAGCATAGTCAGCCATGTGGGATCTAGCCACTAAGTCATAGGAGGGCCTGAAAATCCTATTTCTTAAAAAAAAAAAAAAAAGACACTTTGACCAAATACTTCACTTTTTTCTGTCCTGATTAAATCAGTTTCTCCAATATCAAAGTTTCCTTTTCCACCTTTTTTAATTTTTTAGATTTTTGTTATAAAGTGCATGTGCATGCCAGAAAAAGAGAAAGTGAGGAATCCTCCTCCCCCTGTGGGGGATGGCCACACCACAATCCATTCTCCTCCATTTCCCACTTACATTCATCCTCCTTCCTGCTGCCCATCATTCCAATCTTCAGGCTTCACTTTATCCACAGAGTGCTAGTAAGCAACAAAGAATGCTCAAGGAATCCGATTAGTGATCAAACAGTTCCAAAATGCTATTGGTTTTCTCTTGTTTTAGGATAGGGATACAGTACAATAATAAAAGTTCAGAGCAACAAAAATCCTTCTTTCCATGTTGGTCACATGAATTGCTACTTGCTTTATAAGAAATTGATTATTTACAGAGATGGTTTAAAAAGTAGTTTAGATTTGGGTTTTTTTTTTTTTTTTTTTAGATCGCTCAGTCCTCTATTTTGTTTTTCTCCTATGATTTAAAGCTGATTCTATTGTACATATTTTGCCAAGTATTTAAAACAAAGAGAATTGTTCCAATTTTAAAAAGAAGAAGAAGAAAAAACAACAGAGGGAAAAACATTGTACAGGCTATAAAAACAGTTGTTAAAACAAAGCTTATCTCAGGAAGAAAAGGAAATCAATACTGCAGCATCGGCAAAAATAAGATCTTTCTAATACTGTACTCGCCGACAGAAAGTGACTGATAGCTAAGAGAGTAGGTGCACCTGCCCTCTTCTATTCAAAATACCCTGTCTTAGGTAGAAATGTGCAGCTTACTTTAAAGACAACGATCACGGGTTACTATATCACTGCTCTTCTATTCAAATTAAAAGTCATATTTCAGTGTTTTTACAAAGTTAAAAGAATTTCAGAAAGCAAAGTAAGAGGCAAACAGAGAAAAAGAGAAGGGAGCCAGATGCATTCCTGTATTTTTGGAAGTAGTTCTGAGCACTTCTTTCTGAAACCCACAGCTAGAGCTGAGTTTGAGGTTAGCCTGAGCATCGCGTGCCATTCTTGAAGGGTCCTAGGAGCTGACTCATTCGTTGTACCATTTCTCATGAAAACGAGAGGTGGCAACCAGCACAGGAGAGCACAGGGTGACTTGGTGACTGATCTGGTTACTGAACGGAGGAAAGCAATCACACGCGAAGTTCAGAAACTCCCCAGTCCCAGAGAAACCTGGCAGCCCCGAAGAAAGGAAGTTATTTCCATCCAAGAAGACAGGTGCCAACTGAAAATGCAGACATGAAGAAAACACAAAGAAACACCTTTTTCAAAAATATAACAGTAACAAATAATCTGGATTTTTCTAGTTCCCAACCATACAACGTACTCTCAACAGTGCATGGCAAATAAAAACAGAATTGCTCACTGTTCTGGATTTTTAAAATTCTCTCCCTGTCTAAATGTATCACTTTACTTTTGAACTGTCCAAAGAATCCTCTATAAAAGTTTACTTCTTCTAAAACAGTGCCATTTAAAGAGTGGTGGACACACATGCCACATGCCCACCCATGGGGTGGAGGAATAAGTGATGGAGACAGTGAACTGAGGGAGGTGGAAGATGATCAGGGCCCAAAGGAAAGCAATGGGAAAGTCGGAATTTCCTGCTTTGGGGGGAGGTAGGGTATGACTCTTTGATTGAACTAAGCTGAGGCAGACATTAATGCCATACCCTGGGAAACTTAGAAGACACAACTTTTGTGGAGCATCTTCTATCGTAAGGTGGGGAGAGATAGATTCTATTCTACATACTTTATAAGCACATCTATTCTAATCTCAGAGAAGTAAATATAAGGGAGGGTTTTCAAAAAGTTCATAGAAATTGCATATTATGAAAAATCTATTCATCAGTTTCAAAAATGTCTCACACCAGAATAAAGGCATACTGCAATCCTATTTTCCCTTGAGTGGTTGAAGTCCTCTTATAGTATTATCCCCATTTTAGAGTGAGAAAGTTGAGCTAATGAGTTCATGGGAAAGGAGAGTCAAATTGTTGGAATCCAGGCAGACTGACTCCACTGTCGGTTTGGGGCATGAGTGTTTCAAAGCACACCTGTCTTCTTTGTGACTAATAACCTACATTTCTGTATTCAGTTTATGAAACATGTCCTCATTTATTGTCTCAGCTACCTTCATGAAAGCACTAATAGGGTGCTGTATTATTAGGTTTATTCCTCAAGTGAGAAAAACGAGTCTCAGAGAGTTTTTTAAATCACTCAACCAGAAAGTAATAAAGCCACAATCAGAACCCAAATCTTGTGCCTTCAAATCCTCCACTCTTTCATTTTTGTCTCTTGACTCTCACTTCCACTCCTGTCCTCTCCTTATAATTCATGAGAAGGCTAGGCGGTCCCACAAATTCTCACTCATAATCTGAACCAGATATTTTAGTCCAACAGCTTTACAGCTTTTTTTCCTGTCAAAAGACAAAGGCCCTTAGGAGTGGTAGCATTTGAATCTTTCATCAGCCATTTGCACTTTAGGGTGACAAGCTTCTGAGATGAGTTGTTTTCTACTTCAATAGACTTTGGATTTTTTAGAGCAGTTTTAGGTTCATAGGAAAGTTAAGCAGAAAGTACAAAGAGTTCCCACATATTCCTCTTCCCCCCACACACATAGCCTCCCCATTATCAACAGCCCCCACCAGAGTGGTACATTTGTTACAAATGATAGGTCTACATGGACACGTCATAAGCATACCATCATAGCCACTTTAAGTCCATACTTTACATTACAGCTCACTACGGGTGTGGACAAGCATTGAACAGTGTGTACCTACCATTGTCATGCAACACAAAGTAGTTTTACTGCCCTAACAACCCTTTGGGCTCTGTCTATTCATTCCCCCATTCCCTACAAACACCCATATTTTTATGGTAAGATAGGTTTTTGATAACAGTTGAAAAACAAATTTAGAACAAAAAACTAACAAAAACCAGAAGATGAGGATGTTCCGCACTTGCCGTACATGGGGAAATATAAATGGGGAATTGAAGATTTAATGACAAACTTTAACAATTTTATAAGTAACTTAGAGACACTCATTTTTCTACCTCGCCCATTCCCACTATTTGCTGAAGACTCAGTTCAGTGGTTTTCAAGTATTTCCTCATGTCAAAACCTATGTTGAGGTAAAAGCTGATTCTTATATATATAATATATTAAGGAAAAATATAATTGATATAAAAGTATACTTGAATGAAAGCTTCACTATTTTAATGACCATTATAGTCTTATTATATGCACCTCGGCATCCACTTCAGCTGGTTAAAAAGAAAGGAAGAAGAAAGAAAGGAAGAAGAAGAAAGAAAGAAAGAAAGAAAGAAAGAAAGAAAGAAAGAAAGAAAGAAAGAAAGAAAGAAGGAAAAAAAAAGAAAAGGAAAGAAATTAAAAAAAGAGAAAGAGAGAAAGAAAAAGAAGAAAGAAAGAGAAGCTGTGTCTCTGTTATTCCTGATGACAAATACATTTGGCGCAGCGCTGTGTTAAAGCTGGCAGGGACGGCTGGTAAAGCCAAATGTACGCATTTCCTCCTAACTCTGTTTCATAAAGTCACACAGGATGCTTGAAACTGGACATGGTGGGAATTTTACTCCTCAGAGAAGGGCAATTATTACAAATTAGGGGTTTTGTTTTCCTTTTTTAAAATTTAATATATTTATTTATTTATTTACATTTAATCCCATCTTTACAGTGTACAACATGTCTTTTTCCAGCACAAATACTATGTGTTTGTCAGTCAAGTCAAAGATATTACTCTATAACTTATCAGCAAACT
Source organism: Tupaia belangeri chinensis (assembly GCF_000334495.1). NCBI lineage: Eukaryota > Metazoa > Chordata > Mammalia > Scandentia > Tupaiidae > Tupaia > Tupaia belangeri. The sequence continues at coordinate 633,367 of NW_006203415.1, read as the reverse complement.
GCTTCTCGTTTTTTTGTCAATTAAGCATATTTTTACTAGTTTTGTCCTTCCCCTCTTTC
>NW_006203415.1:631384-633286 GCF_000334495.1 Tupaia belangeri chinensis | reverse complement strand
TTCCCTTCCATACTAAACTTTTTTCCACATTTTATTGTTCACAAAATACCTTACACTAAAAATATGGACAAAGCTAGAATCTAGTTAAAAAGTGCACTGTAATTGTCTTCTGAAACTTTCTTTAATTAATTAGTTAATTTACATTCATTCACTGAGCATTGTCACAGCATACAAAATGTAATTTCCCATCCGGATTATACTGTATAGTGGCTTAATCATGCATGTTATCATCAATAATTTTTCATTTCTAGTTTCATACATATATGTGTGTGTGGTATGTGCATATATTTCACCTCTATTTCTCATCCTCTGCCATTTCCCACCCTCCTCCCTCACTATTTCAGGTGAACACAGGTTAGGATTCTGTTCAAATAGTAGGTGATCTGCAATCTCTCTTCTGTTCTGTTTCACTCTTTGTGCATAAGATTCGGTGGGAATAGAGAAATATCCTGACCCTAATCATATTCAGATGTTTGGATCCTGTTTGCTTGGACCTGTCTAGACACTTAGTGCGTAGAGTCTGAGCAGTCAATGAATAAAGATAAAAAAAAAAATGAAAATAATAAGAGAAGAGGAAAGAAGAAAAACTAAAATGAAAAAGAATAAATGAAAAGAGTTAAAAAAATTAGATTTGAATTTTAAAAAATAAAACATGGGAACCAGCAGTTAACATAATGACTATGTCGCTGGACTCCCATGTGGTCGACCGCAGTTTGAGTCCCGGACCCAGTAGCTTAAATTCACGTCGGGCTCATGTGCATGCCCAAGATCCTGAGAGGAGAATGGAGAAGGGATTTCCCTGGAGGGTGATGTCTCACTTTCTGTCTCTCTGTCTCTCTCTGTCTTTATGGCGAGCACACGCGCCCTGTAGCAAAAATCAATCTCTCTCAAAAAAAAGTAAAACATGGATACCGCACTGCACAAAAGCAATATTTCACAGCTCAAATTTGGTATCCATTTTAGGATGGGTCCGGCCTGGGTTCATGCCTTTCTTAAATGAAATGGGAAAAGGCATCAATTAGCACAATAAAGGAGGGACTTGAGAGGCTAAAGAATACCTAATTTTTTTTTTAAATTAAAAGTCACAGGGAGACACAGGGAGACAGTGAGAGAGACAGAAATGGAGAGGAGACAGATAGCCCTGCCCACTAGAAATGAATCTGGAGGGGGAAGTCTCAGCAGAAAATCCTCATTTTATTCAAGAAAAATAATATCTCACAGCTCCAGTTAGGTATCACCAGAGAGGGACAGAGTGTATGTGAGAGAAAGAGGGAAAGTGAGAAAGTAAGCCGCCAGGTCTAGGGTTCGAACCACAGTCAGCCATGTGGGAGTCCATTGCTCTTAACCACCATGCCACTTGCTGGTCCTCCCCCTAGTTATGTTTTTTTTTGGAGAGATTTTGCTATAGGGCGCATGCACTCGCCAGACTGACAGAGAGAGACATAGAGACAGAGAGCGAGAAATCACCCCCCCAGGGGGAATGGTCACACCGCAATCCCTTCTCCTCTATCCTCCTCTCAGGATCTTAGGCACATACGCACACGTACCTGGTATGAGTTTTAAGCCATCAGGTCCAGGACTCACACCGTGACTGACTACATGGGAGTCTAGCAACACAACCATTTCACTATCTGCTGGTCCCTCATTGTCATTATCAAGAGTCAGTTTTTCAGTCTCTACTGTTAGCAAGAAACAAACATAAAATATAAAGAAGATGATATAGGAGTTTTTCTTTTTAATAGTTTAAAATGTGGTAGAAAAGCTTTTAATAAAATTGAGAATATATTTTTAAAGAGATTTTAAAAAGTATCCCTTGAAAAAATTCATAAACAAAATTATAATAAAAATGTCAAGGGAGGTAAAAACATATATCTATATATATATATATATATATATATATAT
>NW_006203415.1:600645-631352 GCF_000334495.1 Tupaia belangeri chinensis | reverse complement strand
AGTTTCATGAATAACTAAGAAATGTAAACAAAAAAATATTTTTTAAAGTTATAAAATGGCAAAATTCTAATGTGAGCTTCAATACTGAGGGCATATATGGAAAAACCCTCTCATTCACAGTGGGACATTGTTAAGTTGGACATTATTAAAATTTTAAATTCACCCTCTTTTTAACTCTTTTCAATTACTTTTAATTCTTCCCTCTAGGAATTTGGTTTATTTGTTTGTTTGTTTAATTGCCAGAGAGCACGTGTGCTCATCAGAAAGAGAGGCAGGGAGAGGAAGAAAGCACTCCTAAATGGAGTGTGGTCATGCCGCAATCCTTCCTCCATCTCTCTGTCCTGTTGGGATCCCGGAATGCCTGCACATCCTGTTGGGATTCTGGGCATGCACTCACATGCACCCAGCGTGCTTTTCAAGCCACCAGGACCAAGATTCAAACCATGGTGGGCAATGTGGAATCTGCTCCCTTGACCTCTGGGCTATAAGTCTAGCCCTAACAATTTTTTTTTAGAGATGTTCATATTCTCACAAAATGAACAGACGTGGATCAGTTGTGGCAATCTATTATTTATCTGTTGTTGCATAAAAAATTGCCCCAAGACTTAAACGCATGAAGTTATAATCAACATTATTATCTCATGTGGTTTCTGTATCTCAGTAATTACAGAGCAGCTTAGCTGAGTGGCTGTCTCCTAAGGCTGTAGCCAATGTGCTGGCAGAGGCTGCAGTCATCTGAAGGTCAAACTGGGGCTAGAAAACCCAGCGCCAGTGTGAGTCACTCCTGAGGCTGATAACTTGTAGGGAGCTTAAGCTCCTGACCTCACAGACCTCTCCACATAACTGATGGAATGTCCCTGTGACGGTTAATTGGCTTCCACCAGAGTGAGTGCTCCAAGAGAGAACGAGACAGAAGACACCATGCTTTTTATGGCCTACTCTTAGAAGTCACATAATGCCACTTCCACAGTGTCCTCTCGTTACACAGTTCAGCACAGTGCAACAGGGAAGGAAACACACAAACGTATAGATGGCAGGAGACACAAAGGAGGCCATCTGTCTGCCATAGTCTGGAAGAACAAAAGAAAGGAAGAAAAGAGACATATTTCAATATCCATCAATAGGTATAGTATAGATAAGTGTTTAAACTCAGTTTAATACCATAGATCCATTAAAAAGAAGGAAGTAACCTATATGTGCTGCTGGGGATCAATACCCATAATATAAACTGTATAACGCTCATATTTATATATTCATTATAAGATTCCCTCAGTATTTTTATAAAATAGGCATTTATGCAGAGCTATATGTATAAGAGTGAGAAATTTCTGCAACAATTTATAAGATCAGTGGGCGGTAGAACTGGGGGTGAGAGTGGCAAGAGACATAAAGCTTTTATATTTTATGTTCTATACTTACACTAGTAATGTTTGGAAAATGTTACAAAGCAAATATGTTGCGTTTATTATTTAAAATACTAGGTAAAAATATGCTGCACAGATACCTACAGAACAGATAACTAAAGGGAGATAGCATTTAGCCAATAAGACTTCTCTCTGATTATCTCTTGCTAAGAGGAGCCAAGAAGGTTGAAAAGAGAAACAGAAGTTGTAGTTGGCTTTCTGATTAAAGGACTGAGTTATGCTAAGTTTCTTGGTCTCCAGCCTCTGCAAAACTGAGTTCGCATGAGATAGGAATTATCCTGAAAGAAATATGCTGTGGCAAGTTCTCCATATTCTGAGGCCGTAGAGTCCTTTAGAGGATTCAGCCGCTGATAATCTGCAGGAGTGGCAGGGGTTGGTGGGGGGAGGAGGTACACAAGGATAATCTGCAGGAGTGGCAGGGTTTGCTGTGGGCAGCAGTTACACAGGGTCACACAGCAACGGAAAGTCTCTCAGCACCTGGTGTTAGCAAAACTCAGGTCCAGTGGATTCCCAAAGCATTCACTATCAGACACCTATTGCATGCCGAGATTAAGGTTTGAACTCTCAAAAGAAGTCAGTTGAGAAAGAGGACAACTGAGAAGTGTCTGGAGAAAAAAAAAAAGAAAAGAAAAGAAAAGAAAAGAAAAGAAAAGAAAAGAAAAGAAAAGAAAAGAAAAGAAAAGAAAAGAAAAAGAAAAAACACCAAACTAGAGCCATAGAGCTGTAAAGGGATGTACAAGCCATGTTAGTTTATATCGAAATGCAAAGAACACAATGATAATAATTATAAAAACACAGCTAACATTTATTAAGCACTTTTTATTCATTTAATAAATATACCCATTTTACAGATGAGAAAGCTGAGAATCTTTTAAGGACTGAACACCTCTAAAATTATTTTTCAGTTTTAACAAATAATCAAAAAATGTATTTTTAGAAAATGAAATTTGAATCAGACATTCTTTTAAAAACTCTTGAAACATTTCTTCTCACAACAACCGGAAAATCACTGACTTGCTGATTCACCACTGGAACCAGTTGGCAGAATTTACAGAAGAGTAGATTTATGTTTAAAATATACTATACACTTCTTCGTAATTAACAACCTAGTTATGGAATGCAATTTCCTGAGAGATAATAAGCTGCTCATCACTGGAAATGTTCAAACAGAATCATGATGATCACCTATTAGGTATTTTAGAGAAGTGTGAGCAGCATATGGTTGGAGCCGTCCAAAACTACTCTGATGATCCTATGAGAACAGAGGCTTCACTTTTTTATTCATTGCGTTGAATTGAGTCAAAGCCTCTGATTGCAGAAGGCTGAATTAAGTATATTTCCTGAAGTTATGGAACTTTAATAACAATAACACTTACAAGGTGTTTATTATGTGCCAAGCACTGTCTTGAGTGCTCTGCATATATTTGCCCAGGAAACTTCTGCCGAGCTATTGAAATATGTATTATTGGATTTACACAGGATTACGTAGGTGTCTAACCTTGAGATCTGGCTTCCAAGTTATGATCTTCATACTCTGATATTTACACTCCATGTAGTGAATTAGCTGCAATATACCACTCTGCAGGTGGAGAAGGGTTTAGCTTAAACACTGAAGATAAGTGAATAAACAGATGCAGGAAGTGGTCTGTTTCATAATAGGGAGTTCCTATCCATGTTTCTGTAGTTGTGTCACCAAACCACACATTGACACTTTGAGAAAAAATCAGTGTTAGAAAACCCTCGATATCATTTACGTTCCTCAATTCTGAATTCAGTAAAAGTCCGCTTAATCTAAAATTGTTTATTTAATGTGAAAGAAAAGATAAAGGGAAAACTATTTTAAAATATTAGTAGAAGACAAGTTCCGTGGACATTTTTCTTTTCCTTTTTTCTTTCTTTTTTTTTATTTTAGTTTTTGTTTTTAAAACTATAAGATTTAGTTTCACTTAGGCAATAACCGCAAGACATTTAAAGATCCTGGATTGTGGATTGGGTATCCTGTCGAGAGTGCCTGTTCTCTTCTCTTCTCTTCTCTTCTCTTCTCTTCACCTCTTCCTTTCTCTCTTCTCTTCTCTTCTCTTCTCTTCTCTTCTCTTCTCTTCTCTCCTCCCCTCCTCTCCCCTCCTCTCCCCTCCCCCTCCTCTCCTCTCTTGTCTTCTCTCTTCTCTCTTCTTCTCTTCTCTTCTCTCTTCTCTTCCCTTTCTTTCTCTTCCTCTCTCTCTCTCTCCCCCTGAGGAAATAAATGAATAATCTTTTTTAAAAAATCATTTATTGAATGCAAATCACAGTTATGGACTGAGGGTACCTGAGCCATGAGACAAGATCTGGATTCCTGCTTAGCTTTAGCTTTCAAAACCCAGGGTTCAGACTGTAGCCTTGGAGTCAGACTCCTTTTGCTCTAACACTTTGCCCTGTGATGTTGAGCAAAAGCGTCATCCCTCTACACCTCAGTTTCTCATGCATGCAATGGGGATAAGTCCTCGTAGGATTATTTCTAATATTAAATTTGTTAACTCATGTAAGTTTAAAAGAATGCCTGGCACACGGTAAGTCCTCAATTAGTGTTAACTATTAATATTAGCTCATGTGACAGGAAATGAAGCACTTAAATATACATGCAAATTAAAAGTGTAAAGAGATTAATAATGTTATTGAATATTATGTGAGAGAGACGAGAGTTACAGGTATGAAATATGCCTTAATTCAAAGTAGGGTGAGATCACTATGGTGGGAGTTTGAGGGGGCCATCAGATAAGATTCTCAAGTTGAGGAGACTTGAGCAGGGCCAAGAGATAAGTTATTTTGTCCACCTTTGATGTGGTTCAAAGTAAATGCTGTCATGAGAATAATGTTCTCAGCTAAGCTAAGGTGGTCTATGATAACCACAAAGGAAAAAAAGAAGAGAATGAAAAAGTTTGACAACAGGTAAGATGTCAATGTTAAATCATAAAATAAATAGAAAAGCATGTCATTTTCTTCCCAAATAAAACATATATACATTTATAAATGTGTGTGTGTGTGTGTGTATGTATGTATATATATATATAAATACCTACCACAGAACCATTTTTCAGTTTTCTAGTTAAATTCCTCCATCACACTATTCAAACTTCTTAGCTTAAAAAATAGATTATCAAACCAGCCTCATAGCCTAGTCACTAAGGGAGCCAGATCACACATGGTCAACTACTAGCCTCAGCAGCTTGATAAACATGCTGGAGATACTCGTGCAGGTGCCCTAAATCCTCAAATCCCAGCCTCAGCAGCTTGATAAACATGCTGAAGATACTCGTGCAGGTGTCCTAAATCCCGACATCATGGAGAAGAGATAGCAGTGTGATCACATCCCACCGGGGTGTGCTTTCTCCCTCCCCCCTGTCACTCTGGTGAGCATGCCGTTATATTGACAAGGGAAAGTGAAAAGCAATATATTGATGACGTGAACAAAATTATTTTCCACTATGGGAAGGAAATGGGATATGAAATGACTAAATTCTTCTCTCTGACTAATATCATCTACTCTTCTTTCTATCTTTAAAGTGCTAACCTTTATCCAGTTTTCTATTTATGAAATATTGGGTTATTTGTTTTAATGTCTTCAGTATGACTCGAACTGATTTATAAAATACTTTTTATCCATACAACACTTAACAGTTCACACACTTCTTTTCCACTGTTATTTAATTTACTTTTTACAATAATTTTTGGAGGAGCACATTACTCATTCCATTTTACATATGAGTTAACTTAAAAGTCAAATCTGTGTGATATCTCCTAGATCCCACATCTGTGACAAATTTGAGAGATGGACTCAGATTACATGAAAATTCTATAGACGTTTTCAGAAATGATCACTATGCAGCTAAGAGTGTCTGGTGCCTAGTTAAAAAGGAAAAACTACAATAATACAGATTATATTTGGATCTCCACCTAAGAAGTCTGTGTGTACACATGTATTGCCAGTCAGTCATCTTCTTTCTTTGTTTTTCCTCTTGAAGAAAGCTAGAAAGCTCTTTTTCCTCACAAGCTTCAGAACCCCAGTAGGTAGAACAACTGATTCCCACAGTCTTGGACTATTTTTCAGGGAAGCAAAAGGTGAAGTGGTGGAACCATCTCCCCCTCCGGTGTCAAAGACAACAGGGCACTGGGTCCTGGGTAACATTTCCCAGGAACTATTTTATAGCTCCACCCTCATGAGGCCCTAAAAATTATAGAAGCCACAGCCCTAGCTACAGGCTTCATTGACATGCAGAAATAGGGCCTATTCTAGCAAAGCTAGTTCCTACTATAAATCCTTATCAGAAGTGGTTTGTGTTGAGCCCATAATAATGTAAGGAATTTTACAAAAAGCCAGGGATGGGGAGCAAGGTCAGGCAGCATCTTAGAGAAGGGGTGAGCAGGAAATCCAAGATTGCCCAGGATTCTATTCATAAGCCACTGTTTTAGCCACCAGATGAAGAGAGGCTTCTTCATCCGACGTGGGAAATGTACAGTCATAGCCTCGTGACCCCCCTGGAATCCTGAGTCAGGTTAGTGTAAGGTGTGAGAAGAAAGGAGTAGAGTATAAATAAAGATTCATGGCTTAGGGAAAAAGGAAAGGGGGTGTATAGGAAGGTAAAGAAAGGCCTGATGGAGGGTAAAGGCAAGCAGAAGGCTTGAGTGAGGTAATGGTTCATTTCATGGGTCAACTCAGCAAGACCATGAGGCCCGGATCTGTGTGGTCAAACATCATTCTGGATGTTTCCATGTGAGCATTTTTAGAGAAGACATTTAAATCAGTGGACTTTAGGGAAAGCAGTGTGGCCTGCATAATGCGGTTAGACCCCATCCAATCAGTGGACATTCTAGATAGAACAAAAGACTGACCTTCTTTGAGTAAGAGGAAGGTCTTCTGGCAGACTTGAACTGTGGATTTTTAATTTGCAAGCTTCTATAATCTCATGAGAGAATTCCTTATAAATAAAATATGCATGCGTGTGTGCGTGTGTGTGTGTGTGTGTGTGTGTGTGTACACACACAGAGAAAGAGAAACACATACACATCCTATTGGTTCTATTTCCCTGGAGAGCCTGGACTTTAGGTGGTTGTGGCTATCAGGCAACGAAGAGCAAGTATTTAGCCTCTGGAGAAACTGTGGCTCTATCTGGCAAGCATTTGGATACTGACCTTGCTCTTGGCCCCACCCTAATTTCCCACCATCAGTTTCCCTTTGCTAATTTTTCTGATTTGTAATTGAATCCTCTCATTATATTGTGTACCTTTGTTACATGTTACCTAATTCCTTTTGGGCACAAGTTAGAAGTATAAATAAATACATAATCATTATTTTAAGCAATTATGTAAGACTAAGTTTAGACTTTCGACTTAGAAGAAAGGGACATATGAGTTACACAAAACTAAAAGAAGATAAAGAGATGTAGATAATAAATGGTATGAAATGTAAAGATAAGTACAGAAGTAGTCTAATGACATATGCAAGAGAAAGCATTTTTGTAATAGAACAGAAAATATCACAGATAAAACATTAAACCACAGAGATGCGAGATGTGAGCTAGAACCCAAAATTTTTTAATTTAAAAATAAGTGAGTTACACAAAAAGAAAAATGAGTTTTGTGCTCGTATGCCCACTTAAATTTTTATATAATTAAAATAATTGCTGGTGAAAGAAAATTGAAGAGGTCAAGCCTAAAGACATACAAAAACATGATCTTGTGTTGTTTTTGTATGTACAAATACTTCTAACTCTAAAATATCTTTCTGAATTAATAATTTGAGTACAACTTCCTTCTTTGTCAATAAGAGAAATTAGTAACATTTTCAACTTTAAGATTATGGCAAAACACTAAGTAAAAGAGGAATAAACAACAGTGAACTCAGAATGTCACATGACAGAGGCAGATGAGAATGAGAGCACTCCACCCCACCTGCCCACAAAAACCCTGGCTAGGGTGGAAACCAAACCAAGTAACAGCATGGAGAGGAAGCTCAAAGATTTCAGAAAGCAACATCTTTTATTCTGTGACTCAGTTTTTTCTAAAGAGAAAGTATCCTTCCATCTTATTTCTATACTCTCCTGCATGGCATCCCACATCAATCAGACCACTCCTTCAGGAAGCTCTGAAGGCAGCACACAGATCATGTGAGAGCCCAGGATGGAGTCCAGGTGTTATTTCCAGGCCTCGGGTTGGTTCACGACTTCCGCTGAACTTCCTCTGATCTGGTGGGCACCCTCTGATCGGGTGGGGACCCAGCAGGAGTGGGGGTGGGGGCAATTGTGGGTTTTGCTCTTTAAGTGGGTTGCTTTCCTTTCATTTCCCTGTTCTACTAATTGCCAAGAAAACTACATTCAGAGTTTTCAACCATCAATAGTACCTCCTTCTAATTGTTACTAAAAATGTAATTTGAAGAAAAAATAGATCTATAAAAGTTAGAATATTCTTTTTATAAAGTTTTCTTTTCTGTGCAAATACAAATATGCTCATGTTTCTTAAGAACTCATGAGATGTCTTCATGATTGAGCCATAGGGCTCCTGTGTTTAGAAAACATAACACCAGAAATAATGGGTAAGTTGTTCAATGGTCATTTATTTAAATGTAACTTCTAAACTCTCAAGCAGAAACTTAATAGAGCTCATATGTCTGGAACATCATCCAGCATCCACTCTCTAAAATATCTTCCCCATATACCCTGAGGAGGACACATCTATCCACAGTTCGCAGTTGTGTACAGTAGTTTACTTATTAGCCTACATCAGAAACATATTTGGGTACCACACAGAAAGTTCTATGAATTTCAAAGAACCATTAAAAGCTCCTAAATCTTTTCTCAGACCAGCCTGTGGCAGTGGTTAAGGCCACTGGATTCACATAGCTGACCACTCATTCGAACCCTGCACACAGCAGCTTGAAAAACTCACTAAGGTGTGTCTGCCTCATGGCCAAAATTCTGAAAGGAGGGAGAAACAGAGAAGGGATTACAGCGTGACTATTCCCATGGTAGGTGCTTTCTCACTTCCTCTCTCAACATTTTCTCTTTTCTCTCACTCTCTCTCACTGGCGAGTATATGCACCCTCTGGCCAAAAATAATAATAATTCTTTTCTCTGAATATATTTGGGCACATACGCACATGTGCCCAGCATGTTTTTCAAGCCACCAGGTCCAAGACTCAAACCTCATAGTAAGACATGTGTGATCCAGCCACCTCTGCCTCCATGCCACCAACTGACCTGAGTCAATTTTGTTAATATTCCAGAATTTATCTATTATTCTTTTATTGACTAAACTTGGATTGTTTTCAGACTTTTATTATTACAGTTTTAATTTTTCTAATTTTTAAACTCTTCTTTTTCTTACCTAAATTTATTAGCTTAGCATCTCTAATACAATGTTAAATAATAGTGATACTACTCATCGTTCCATTCTTTCTGCCTACTAATTTCTTTTTCTTCCTTTTTCTTTGTTTAATGTGCTGTCTTTTATAAGTGCATTGGCTGTTTCTTAGGTCCTAGTTGACATTTTTATATTATCAGTATTTCCTACTATACATGTTGGGTAATTTTTATTTACATAGGGGTCTTCAAAAAGTTTGTAGAAAATGTACATTTTGAGGAAATTATGCATGGATTTCAAACATTGTTTGCACCAAATGAATTTATACTTTAATTCCATTTTTCTATGAGCTTTTTGAAGTCATCTAGTATTTCCTCTCTGATCCAAGCCTGGTCTAGGAAAAACAATAGTTGTAAACCAAGTCATGACCCACCCTCAGCCGTAGGCACCTTGGATCATGGCAGTCCTGCCCAGCATGTTCAGAGAGACCTCTGGACATGAATCAGAGACCTTCTCATGTGAGTCCAACTTCACAGAGTGCTGAGTTACCAGTGCACCACTGTCTGGTCCTCCGATTCCATTTTTAGTGAATTTGTCTTTCCTTTATAAATATTGTTATATACGTTGTTCCACTGATACTCATAACTTTTTTTTATATATTACAGTTTAAGCATCATTGTCTTCCTTATGTTATACTTTTAGATGTGAATTCCAAGGTAGCTGGTATAAAGTATCAGAATTCTTTTAGAAATGTGTTCTTGTCTGGTATAGCTATCATTTTTTTTTTACTTTCTAAAGAACTTTGTCTTAGTATATCTCTTTAATATAGCATATGTAGACATTTTACTCTACCATTCCATCTGAAATATTTTGACAATATGATATCATGCTTTTACTTATTGATTAATACAATAGGTATATTATCTATAACTTTATGCATATTGTTTCATTATTATATTTTCTAAATTTATAAAATCTCTTGCTTTGGTTTGTATTTCTACTCTAGTGATGATCTTCACTATTCTGTCTTTATTTTTTATTTATTTTTTTGGAGAAGTTTCCACTATAGGGTATGTGCGCTCGCCAGACAGACAGAGACAGAGAGACAGGAAGTGAGAAATCACCCCCCAGGGGGGATGGCCACAACATAATCCCTTCTCCTCCATTCTCCTCTTGGGATCCTGGGCACGCACGCACATGCACCCAGCGTGAATTTTAAGTCACTGGATCCAGGATGTGAACCGTGGTCGACTACGTGGGAGTCCAGCGACATAGCCATTACCCTAACTGCCGGTCCCCTCTGTCTTTATTTAATATCTTAGTTTTCCATTCTTTAAACAGTGACTGTTAGCTCCCTCTAAAACCTCCATTTCACCCTCAGGGACTCCAGTTAAAGGTAAACAACCAAGCTTTATTGTTACTGTGCTTCCCTTTTTTTTCTCAATATTCTGCTTTCTGACCTCCACTTTCAATTTTAGTTCTCTAAAGTATAAAAATGAATGATATTTGGACAAGTGATTTTTTAAAAAAATTTATTAAGTAATACTGATTTGTGTACTCCTAAACTGTTGATTTGTGAATTGAATACATGCATTATTGTATTAATTTATTGTGGACATGATTAAGTTACACTCCAACAGACGGTGTAAGGGTTACATCACTGGACTCCCACGTAGTTGACAGTGGATTGAGTCCCAGTCCCGGTGGCTTAAAATTCATGCTGAGTGTATGTGTGTGTGTGTGTGTGCGTGTGTGCCCCCAAAATTCCAAGACAAAAATGGAGAAGAAAGGGTTATGCTGTGGCCATCCCCCTGGGTGGGTGGTGATTTATTGCTCTTGTCTCTCAGTTTCTCTGGCAAGGGCACACGCACTATAGCAAAAATCTCTCTTTAAAAAAGTAGAGCTCTTAATACAATACAAATGTTTTCTTACCTTTTCTCACTGAAGTTTCATGTGCATCCCCTTGGTATAGTCAGCCTGCACTATAAACTCCAATATAGATGAATAGTTCTCAATCTTTACAGGATTATGATCCTTTGAGTCAAATTAATATTATTTACTCTCAAGAAAATGCATGTATTTTCTCATGATTTCAGGCAGCCCACAGATCAGAGACTCCTAGGAACTCAGATGAAGAACCCTGCCTGGAACATTCAACATTACTGGAATTATACACATGGCCAATTTCAAACTGTTCCAGTAATAAAGTGAGGATAAAGCCTACTAGAGCCATTTGAAAAGCTAAACATCAGTCAAATTGACCATGCTTGGTTAAATATGGAACATATCTCTTAGATAATCTTGCTAATGATAGTATTTCTCTTCCCCTCTTCTTCCTCACTTCACTTTCTCATCTACTCCACCATGAAAAAAAAAAAAAAAAAATCCAGGATTAGATGTTCTTGAGCAAACCTGCTCCACCTACTGGTCACTCAAGAATTTATTTAAGCAGAGCTGGGAAAATTGGAGACAATATTTGATGTTAGTGGAAATCATTTGATTGCCTAAATTTTAGTACCTGAGAAGACATTAGAAATGTATAGGCTAGAACTGGTTTTAAAATATAAATTTAATTCCCAATTTATCAAACATGCTAATAGAGAGTATTATTTCTGCATCTTGTATTTGGAAACAGCCACTATAATGTTTTAATCCTTATGACAATCACACTAACGTGGCTCTTTTGAGTTCCTTCTTCCCTATTCCATTGGTTCAATCTCCTTCCCTGACACCTCATCCCATGCTCATTTTTCTGCCCTCAGTTCAGTCCATGATCCTCTTTTCTACTACATTCCATGCACTTCCTTAGGTGGGTCACCTTCAGTTCAATTATGGCTTTGAACGAATAATTGGTAAATTTATGATTCTGGACTGAACTCTCGCAAGCTCTCAATTCACTTCTGTAAATACTGGTAGAGATGGTGAGCAGGCATTTCAAAACCACTCTCCGCTCATTTTTGTTATGGAATCTAATCTGTTCCCATATCTACCACTGTCCAACCATCCTGAATTCAGTGGCATGAAACAGCAACCATTTTATCCTGCTCCCAGAATCTGAGTCAGAAATTCTGATAAGGCACAGGAGGAACGGCTTATCTCCATTCCACACACTAGGCATCAGTCTCTTGCTATTACAAGGAAGATACCACATTTTCTTCACATTACTAAAAGAGGGGAGGAAAAGATGAAATGGTTTCGCTTCTTAGAAACACATTATTTTTAAGTAACACTGTCATGTTGAAGAGCTCATAAGATCAAGTACATGTTAAAAAAAAACTTTCAGCAGAAATTAGTAAGTTTATCTGTGTTGATATAGATATTAATTAAAATGTTCTTTGGGGTATCTACAGAACTATTTTTAATACTTAAACATCTTAAACTATAAGAAAATAGTAAGTTGGATTATATTTGCATCTTATACTCGTGGTCAGAGAGATGTCAAGCAGCAGGTGGGGAAGATTCTAAAAGCCTCTCACCAAATTAGAAAAGGTTGGCAACCTTGATAGATTGTGAAGACTTTTACTTGTGAATGCATTATTCATTAGCTACTATAATAAACAGCAGAGGCAGTCAACCACCACTTTGGTAAGTTTAGTGTGATACCTCCTAACCATTTCATAAGCAAAAGTATCCGTCATGGAATTGATGTTGCAATCCCAAGTGACAACAAAGTTCATTTGCTTTCCTGGTGGCTGTATTTGCGTAACTGATTGAAACCATGATTAGTTAGATCACATCCTTTAATGTTCACACACATTTCCAAATGTGGAAGATTAACAGGTGAAGGGTTCTCTTTAAATCCTGGTTGAATCAGTTTATCTTCAAAAACAGAACCAGGTATGTTAGTTGGGAGATGGAATGCAGTTTAATTATCTTGCTCTACCAGTATGCCAGTGTGTATCCAGTATAAAGCCACTTTTAGAACAGGTCTGTGAGGTTTGACGTTGTACAATTTATAAGTTGGTTTCACGTAACAATACAGGAGGATTTAGTCAAGTCCATTTGTAAATGTCCAAGTGTCACTATCGCAAATATACTAGTTTAGGTTTATTATGAAGTTAAAATCTTATGTGTGTTTCTCTGGAAAAAACTTAAGTTTTAAAATGTGGAATCTTAGGATGCCAGCAAGGGGCATGGTTGTTAAGACACTGGACTCCTACATGGCAGACCATGGTTCTAGTTGCAGACTCAGCAGCTTGAAAATCATGCCAGGTGTGTGTGCATGCACGCTAAAAATCCCTAGAGGAGAATGGAGAAGGGATTGTGGCATGGCCATCCACCCGGTGGGATGTTTTCTCACTGGTTGAATCAGTTTATCTTCAAAAACAGAACCAGGTATGTTAGTTGGGAGATGGAATGCAGTTTAATTATCTTGCTCTACCAGTATGCCAGTGTGTATCCAGTATAAAGCCACTTTTAGAACAGGTCTGTGAGGTTTGACGTTGTACAATTTATAAGTTGGTTTCACGTAACAATACAGGAGGATTTAGTCAAGTCCATTTGTAAATGTCCAAGTGTCACTATCGCAAATATACTAGTTTAGGTTTATTATGAAGTTAAAATCTTATGTGTGTTTCTCTGGAAAAAACTTAAGTTTTAAAATGTGGAATCTTAGGATGCCAGCAAGGGGCATGGTTGTTAAGACACTGGACTCCTACATGGCAGACCATGGTTCTAGTTGCAGACTCAGCAGCTTGAAAATCATGCCAGGTGTGTGTGCATGCACGCTAAAAATCCCTAGAGGAGAATGGAGAAGGGATTGTGGCATGGCCATCCACCCGGTGGGATGTTTTCTCACTTTCCTTCTCTGTCTCTCTCCAACAAGTGTATCCAGCCAATGGCAAAAAAGCTTAAAAAAAAATCTTAAATATATAACTAATATTTGTGGCAGGAATAGCAATACATCCTTCCAAGCAATTTCTAAGTGACCTTCTAAAATAAGCCTACTGGGAACTTCAGTCTTTTAGGTAACACGTAGAAATGAAGAACTATGGTTGCAGTACTAAGGAAAGTTGCATTTTCCTATATCAATTTTCTTGACAAAATGAGGAATACATGTCTTAGTTTTTCATAATAAATTTTATTAGTGGATCTTTTGTAACACAATTGAAGAATGTATACATTTTCCAGCCCTAAAAGAACAACACACAATCAGATACTTTCAACATGTCCCAGGATAATGTTTAATATGTATGAGACACTTTCCTTACAAATTTCACAATGAGGCATAAGACTGTTATGAGAAGGCTAAAAAATACTAAAGCTTAATACCCTAATACATTGCAAATAGGTGGAAAACAAAGGTTAACAGGTTATTCATAAGGTCGCAGGCATTATAAAGGAGGGACTGCCCACATTAAATGTTCTTTTTAATTTACGTTTAATCACATTTACTTTACAGTGTACAAGATTGCTTTTTCCAGTACGAATACCATGTACATCAGTCAAGATAAAGACCTTACTATATCTATTATCACCAACAAATAGCTTTTTATCTTTTTTTTCTTTTTTTTTTTGAGAGGTTTTCGCTATAGGGCACGGACGCTCACCAGAGAGAGAGAGACATAGAGACAGAAAGCGAGAAATCACCTCCAGGGGGGATGGTCACGCCACAATCCCTTATCCTCCATTCTCCTTTCGGGATCTTGGGCACGCACGCACACGCGCCCGGCGTGAGTTTTAAGCCACTGGATCCAGGACGCGAACCGCGGTCGACTACGTGGGAGTCCAGCGACATAGCCATTACGCTAACTGCTGGTTCCCATCTTTTTTGTCAATTAAACGTACTGTATTTTCCTTCCTGTTCCCCTCTCCCTCCATTACCCACCCCCCAGCCCCTCCCCCCCATTAGCCCTATCCTCTGGCGCATTTTAGCATACAAAAGCATTTCTCTCCAATACTCAGCTGAATAGAAACTAAGTGGCCAGAAATTTGCTCCAGAACATTTACATCTCTCCCCCAGGCACCCCCATCCCATAAAGTGCATATGTTGGAAAAGGAATTAGGTGTCCAGGTCATGTGGAGTCAGTTGTGCCCTGTCCTAGTACTCAGGATAGATATCAAGAACTCATCAGAGAAATTCATTTTGAGTAGTGGTAGAATGTTTTCCAATCATTATGCAGTTGTGTTATGATTTTCCCCAGATAGTCTCATTTACAATAGAACACATGGTTATTAAAGAGCATAAACAAAGACGCACAGAGAAATTTTGAAATCTCATCTTGGTCTAATTCCCAGCCCCCAATAGCCTTAAATACAATCAAGGGCAATAGGAGATCTATATAAGTAACTACTTTTTATTCTTTAAAAGGTAAACTGAGGTGGGGACAGCAGGTAGTATGGTGGTTAAGGCACTGGATTCCCACATGGAAAATCATTGTTCAAGTCCTTGACTCAGTGCCTTAAAAATCACTCTGCATGCATGTGCATGAAGTGCCCATAATTCCAAAAGGAGAATGGGGAAGGGATTGAAGCATGGCCATCCCCACCAGAGGAAGAGCGCGGTGGGATGATTTCTCACTTTCCCTCTCTGTTTCTCTCTGGCCTGCACACACATCATGTGGAAAAAAAAAAAAAAAAAAAAAAGAAAGAAAGAAAAGTAAATTGAAGCTTGTTTGAACATTTTTTCTTACATGTCTACACTATATTCCCCATATTAGCTTTCTTGAAGTATTATTCATATACATATACAATAAAATTCCATGATTTTAAGTATGGTGTTAAGTTTGTTTGGATAAATGTACACAGCCTAGTAACCAGCATCATCGCCAGGCTGTAGAATATTGCCATCACCTCAGAATAGTCTTTTGTTCCATTTCCAATCAATTTCCTGGCCCCAGTCCTTGGCGACCACGAATTTGCTTTCTGTCAGGCTTTCACTTGACATGTTTTGATATTCTCCATTTGTTCCATTTATCAGTAGTTACTCCTTTCCTTGCTCGACAGCATTGTAACATATGCAGATATCACAAACTGTTTATCCATTCACCCGCTGATGATCATTTATGCTATTCTAATTTCTGGCTATTATGGATAAGCTGCAAAGAACATTAAACCCCAAACTTAGATTTCTCTTAGGTAAAATGCCTCGAAATTAAAAATTATGACTACAGTACTAGAGGAAAGTTGTGTTGTCCTAACTCAATTAATCTGACAAAATGAATACAAGTAGTTCCTAAATAGTCTTTTCATAATAAATTTTATTAGCAGATCTGTTGTAACACAATCGGAAATTGTGTATATTTTTCAGCTCTAAAAGAGCAACACACGATTACATACATTCGACATGTTCCAGGATAATGCTAATTACATGTATGACACTAGTCCTTCAAACTCCAATACATTATAAATCAAATGAAATAATACACTCATACATGAACAAAGAAGTCACACATTAAGAATTTTGTGACTTTTCTAATCTCTAATTCGAAAAGGACAATTTCATTTAGTCCACTTTACAAAGACATATTACATGCTTCTCACAGCAGTTACGTTTGTTTTAATTACAGAATGAACATATTTCCCATTTTATTTTCCAAATGGGAAACATTTCCTAAATTCACAACATCCCTGGGATTGTTCTTAGTCTAAACTTCTATGTAGAAATATCTAAAATAGAAAACTTTTAAGTATTAGAATCCAGGGATATAAGTTTTCACATTCAAAATTATACCGAATCCCAACATTAAAAAATTATGGTTCAACGAAAATCAAAATTACAATGTAGATATCCCTGAATAAATAACAATGTCACCCTAGAGTTAAAAACTACAGGTAATTACTGAATTGTAACACGTGCAGAAACCAAAAAAATTTCAAGTGCTCCAAATACCATTATAAAAATGAGTATTTTACAATATTATGGTCTCTGGAGAAAGATTATATCAAAGAGACTTCATTATTGACAAACTTTTACCTTCAAATTATATTAAAAAATGACTAAGAAATCTTAACTTCATGAGTTAAAGAAAATCAAATGGGTCCCTGACAGAGATCTTTGTGGCAGAAATGTCAACTTTAGAAAGTATATGATACAAAAATAAGATGAGTTTACTGGTATATATAATATTGTTTTGAGAGGTTTTTGCTATAGGGCGCGTGCACTCGCCAGAAAGACAGAGACAGAGAGACAGAAAGCGAGAAATCACTCCCCAGGGGGGATGGTCACACCGCAATCCCTTCTCCTCCATTCTCCTCTCAGGCTTCAAATTATATTAAAAAATGACTAAGAAATCTTAACTTCATGAGTTAAAGAAAATCAAATGGGTCCCTGACAGAGATCTTTGTGGCAGAAATGTCAACTTTAGAAAGTATATGATACAAAAATAAGATGAGTTTACTGGTATATATAATATTGTTTTGAGAGGTTTTTGCTATAGGGCACGTGCACTCGCCAGAAAGACAGAGACAGAGAGACAGAAAGCGAGAAATCACTCCCCAGGGGGGATGGTCACACTGCAATCCCTTCTCCTCCATTCTCCTCTCAGGATCTTGGGCACGCACGCACACGCGCCCGGCATGAATTTTAAGCCACTGGGTGCGGGACACGAACTGCGGTCAACTACATGGGAGTCCAGCAACATAGCCATTATGCTAACTACTGGTCCCACTGGTACATATAATATTGATATTCCCTTATCAATACTTGGAAACTCAATGGCATAATTTGTAAACTAGTCATATAAAGTGAATCTAAAAGTTTATAAGTGAATTTCTATCACTTGACTCTGACAGTCTCCATCTCACTATCCATCACGGAAAGTATCCAAAATACTTTACCAGGGCCCAAAGTGGAGAATCCAGGGGCACTAAGGCACAGGTAACAAACCGCCACATGGTGGCAACAGTGCCGGCCAGTAGAAGTGGGGCACAGCCACTCTGCCTGCATCAGTGCACCCAGTCCCTCGGATGGCGCAGAACTTCCAGAATCTCAGCCTCTTTGGAATTCTCCGAGGGTGAATGCATGTACTCCCATCTATGTTTGTCCAAAACAGAAGCAAAGAATGCAATAACAATAAACATAATAAGCAATATGTAAGTCTTTACTTAAAATAAATAAAAAGTAATATTCTAAGAGTAAAAAGAAGTCCTCTACCTCTTTGTCTCTTCTGTGCCTAATGTGCCTTACACCCACTAGACTTAAAAAAAAAAATAATACAGTTTCTTAATCATTCCTGGACAAGCATTCCTATCCAGAGCTGTAATACACATTTATTATAAAGTGTAGGGCTCATGAAGTGTAGAACCTCAGACCATCCATGAGCAAACTATTCTTAGCTTAATACTTATGCTCAGCTCATTCCCAAAAAAAGTGGAGCAGGTCAATCTCTCTCTAGACACGACTCAGCCTGTGTCCTCACTCCCTCGCTCCCTCCCTCCTCTCACACACAAAGCTATGTCATCCATCTTGTCACCTCTTAAAAAAATCAATTTGCTTTGCCTTATATGACCATGATCTTTTTTTTTTTTTGGGAGAGATTTTCACTGTAGGGCGCGTGCGCTCGCCAGACAGACAGAGAGAGACATAGAGACAGAAAGCGAGAAATCACCCCCCAGGGGGGATGGTCACGCCACAATCCCTTCTCCTCCATTCTCCTCTCGGGATCTTGGGCATGCACGCACACGCGCCCAGCGTGAGTTTTAAGCCACCGGGTCCGGGACACGAACCGCGGTCGACTACGTGGGAATCCAGTGACATAGCCATTACGCTAACTGCTGGTTCCCCATATGACCATGATTTTAATAAAATCAGCAAAGTCAAAACCAATAAAGTCTGACATAAAACAGTTTTGGTGTTAATATTAGTATTTGTGGGGGTTGTGGGGCTGAGGTGGTCAGGTGACTACCGTGACAAATCATCTCCTTACCGGGCAGTCAGAGGTAAAGACATCAAGATGCTTTCGATCCTGGACCCAGGAGTGAAGAGGCCAAACTTTGTGCCCCGATCATACAGCAGATTAAATTCAACATACCTGCCGTGAAGACATCAAACAACACTGAAGGCCAGCTGAGTCAAGTCTTTCTCAAGCCTAGCTCTTAAGAATATTTAAAGGGGGCCTTCTGCACCCGCCTCCCATCAGCCGGAGCTGGCGCAGAGAACACCGGCCTACTAGAGGCCACTGAGCTCCCTCCATCTGGACAGACGTAAATAAAAGGGCATTTTACTCACCAAACAATAGGATATAGATTCTGCCCCAACACAGAGCAGCTACAAAACAAGGTTATGTTTTCCCATAAATAAACAGAATGGACACAAAGCTGAGAACTTTACAGCACAGTAATTAAGGAAAAGATATGGCATCCTATCTCAGGGTAGCACAGCTCTTCCTGGCTCTTCCCGGCTCTTCCCATCCTCTGAGACGTTCCAGAACCAAAGACTTCATTTCACTGCTTACAGCTCAAAGCACTACTGCAACACAGTGTAAAACTCCTATTAACTGAAAGCCCATGAACAGCTACCAGTAATAATCCATTAACGATAACTAGTATGTTTTACATACTCCTCTTTCTTCCTTCTTTCATTTCTTTTTAAAGGTTTTTGACATAGGGCACATGCGTTCGCTGAAGAGATAAGAGACAGAAAGAAAGTGAGAAATCATCCCCCAGGATGGATGTCTACACAGCCATCTCTTCTTCTCCATTCTTTTCCTGGGATTTTGGGCATGCACAAATGCCCAGTGTGATTTTCAAGCTCCCAGGTCTGGGATTCAAACCATAATTGGCCATATGGTAGTCCAGCACTTTAATTCCCAGGCCACCTGCTGGCCTCAATAATCCACTTTCAATGATGTTAATAAACAGTTAAATATTCAATCTTTCTGCAGATTAACAGCAACCATAATAAAAGCTAATGTTTTGAGTTTCAGTATTCTGTTTTGTTTTGTTTTTAGAAAAGAATAGTTTAAAAATACATTCTTATGGCAAAAAACGAAAGATTAGGAGATCTAATAGCAGAGTTGTCAGTGTGGACACCAGGGACTATACAGGACAGGATGATTGGTGGAGGGTAGGAAGGTCAGAGTGGCAGGGAGGGGCTCAGGGAAAAAAGATTTAGCAGACACAAGAACGGGAAGTTATCTGTTGAGGGTGATGTATATGGTAATATCTTTGACTAGATTGACATGCAATGCATGTATGCTTTGAAAAACCATAGTGTACGCTATAAAGATGTAAATGATTAAATGTTAAAAACAAACAAACAAACAAAGATTCTGGGGCCAGCAGGTGGAGTGGCGGTTAGGTGTCTTGCACCTGGCAGTTTGCTTTCTCACATTCTCTCTCTCTCTCTCTTACTCTGTCCCTCTCTGGTCAAATTAAAATAAATAAAGTTAGGGACCAGCAGTTAACGTAATAGCTATGTCGCTGGACTCTCACGTAGTCGACCACGGTTTGCGTCCTGGACCTGGTGGCTTAAAACTCATGCCAGGCGCGTGTGCGTGTGTGCCCAAGATCCCGAGAGGAGAATGGAGGAGAAGGGACTGCGGTGTGGCCATCCCCCCTGGGGGGTGATTTCTCGCTTTCTGTTTCTGTCTCTGTCTGTCTGGTGAGCACACTCACCCTATAGCAAAAACCTCTCCAAATAAATAAATAAATAAATAAATAAATAACGTTAAATAAAATATACTTAAAAAAAGAAAACAAAGATTCTGTGTGTTCACAACACAAATGCTCGAGATGACAGATGTACTAATTTCCCTGATTTAACCATTGTACACGATATTCTTGTACTGAAAAAAATCACGCCATGCTTTACAAATATGTACAATTAGCATGTTAATAAAAAGGTAAGTGTTAAAAGCTAAACAAAACATATACTAAGTATCATCTAAAATTTGGTTCAGTATATTGGTTTTTCATTAACTGCTATCAGGTCAGAGCTAAACTCCATCTAGCTTAAAAATCTGCATCTGTCTTTAAGAGCATAGGATGTAAAAGGGTCTCTCTTCTCCAATTTTAAAAGGAATATTTCTACCACCCAAAACAATTTAAAAGGTCTACAGATATTAAAGTTTCAATATACAGTCCCCTTTTTGGATCATTTCTCAGTCCATTCAGAAACTACTCTCTTCGTCTAAATTTCACTCAGACAATCTATCCCACTGGTTACGGTTTTAAGTACTTCACTTTTCAAAAGCACCTTTTGACGGACCAGCAGGTGGCATGGTGGTTAAGGTGCTAGGCACTCCCACATGGCCAGCCATGGTTCAAGTCCTGGACCTGGTGGCTTGCTTTCTCACTTTCCCTCTCTTAATCTCTCTCTGGTCAAATTAAGATAAGTGAATGAATGAATAAAATTAAATAAATATTTTTTAAAAAAGCACCTTTATGTAGAAATTTATTAAAGGTCCTGTAGACATTTAAACATTTATACCCATTGACCCCCTTTCCAGTTTGTATTTTCTTTTTAACATGAATTAAGAAGGCAGTGGGAAACTGACATGGCAGGCAGCATGGCTAAGCTAGAGCTGATTCACAAGAACATCCGGCTGGAGAGGCCCTCGGGCTGGCCACTCAATACACTGAGCAGGATGGCTAAGGTGGGATCAGTGTAGAGAGCACAAACTTGCTTCCACCACTTACCTCCCTTTGTGTGCTGAAAGACTACAAGTTTTAAAGTCTTGAGGAGCCAGTTCTACACCTACGACCCTATATTTGCCAGAGAAGTAACCTTGGTTGAGGAACTTACCTCTCTGTGAGTAAGTTTAATCATCTTTACAATGATGCTTATACCTATCTCACAGGTTTGTTAAGAAAACTGGATGCAAAAGACCAAACAGTAGCTGGCACATGCGGCTTCTAAAGCCACATATATAATGAATCATTAAGTAAACATTTTGTGAAATTGCTATTTTCATTAAAATAGCTCCCATGAGGACCAGCAGATGGCCCAATGGTTATGTCGCTAGACTCCCACATAGTTGACCATAGTTTAAGTCTTGGACCCGGAGGCTTAAAACTCACGCTGAGCACATGTGCATGCATGCCCAAAATCCCAAAAGGAGACTGGAAAAGAAGGGATTACAGCATGGCCATCCCCCAGGGTGATTTCTCACTTCTGTGTCTTTGTCTCTCTAGCAAGCGCACGTACCCCATAGCAAAAACAAAACAAAACAAAACGAAAACCTCTCCAAAAAAAAAAAAAAAAAAAAAAAAACCCCCCCAAAAAAAAAAAAAAAAAAAAAAAAAATGGCTCCTATGAAATCTTTAAGATCAACAACAACAAAAATATGATTCCAAATTTACAAAACTGCAACTCAAAAACATGAAATGATGCCTACATCTCAGCATAAGGCTGAAAGGTATTGCTAGAAGACACATAAAAGAAATCAGCAAAATTAAATTTAGCAAGTACTTACTACATGCCTACTAAGAGTCACTAATGTACAGATTAAATGAATAAGCATTGCTAATTTGATCAATACTATTTTATCCCAATTTGTTTTTCAGAGATTTTTTTCCAGCACCTTAACCACTATGCCACCTGCTGGCCCCTATTTTATCACAATTTTAAAATTTCAGTTAATATTCATCTAGTTATGAAGAGATGAGGGTGAGCATTAATGCAACTGTTACAAAGTATCTATCCAAGACAACACAGAGCCTCTTCCCCAGTCACAAAGCAGTTCCTTCTCCCATCACTCACCGCCCTCTCCTGAGCTGCTGCCACAGCTTCTCCTGGGGGGTGAATGAGTCGTCACAGTGCTTCTTCACAAGCGGGATATAGGAAGGAACTAAGGCTTGGGCACAGCTCTGCACAAAGCGAAACACCTCCTCCTTGGATGGGGAGTCAAGATCATCAAAAAAGATACCGCCGATGCCCCTC
This sequence comes from Tupaia belangeri chinensis, assembly GCF_000334495.1. Lineage (NCBI taxonomy): Eukaryota > Metazoa > Chordata > Mammalia > Scandentia > Tupaiidae > Tupaia > Tupaia belangeri. Next base: position 608,774 of record NW_006203415.1, on the reverse strand, counting down.
CGCTCTCCGCGATGGACTATAAAAAAGTAGTCATCACACCTGGAAAACACAACGGGATCAAATCAGAAACCAAAGGGGGGTAAGAGACAAGAAAACCAGCAAGAGCCTCTCAGTTCAGAGCAGCCCTCGACTAAAGTCAGCAGTGTCCACACTTTCTGTCCTAAGGAAATGACACTAGGACTTGACAGATTTTCTGCAGACCTCACCAATGTAGAAAATGCTTCTACTCTTATCTTACCCAGGCATTTGACACAAGCCTCCAAAGAAGGATAAGGAACTCTAAGAACCTTGGTGAGAAGAGCAGAGTCCAGTACTTAGACTGTATCTCAAACAAGTGGTGGTGCCGCTTGTGCAGGAGGCAGGACAGGAATCTACCAATGGTGGCTGCAGCCAGGGCAAACCTGAGTCAGCTTTGCCCTGGGAGGTGGTAGAAACAGTCTCTAAGGCCTCTTTAGCAATAAAAGTTGATAACTCTATAGCGTGTATGACTGAGACAGGGGCTGATGAAGGAAATGCTCAGAGAAAAAGCCTTCAGACATATTAAAGCTTACCCTCGTGAGGCACCACATGGAATTTTTACCTGTTCTTGAGTCTTTTCCCCTTCCACGTCTAAGTGGAAGAACGGGTTTCCTACAAAGCCATTTCTAAGTGCTAAACTTGCAGAATAGTTTCCATCTTGGAAACAGTCCTTTTGATGATCTACGCAATAAAGGCCCCTAAGAAAAAGTGGCAGATACACATCCCCGGAATTGAAGCCTTGAGACAAATCACCTCAATTGTGATTTGCTGACTTTCTTTCACATGCACATTAACATAGTTATGGTATATCCTGAGTAAGGTTGTAAAATCAGCTTCTACGCCAAATATTACTATTTCTAAATCTCTCTTCATAAGATTATAAAATTAAGAGATTTACTAAACACATGCTAAAAACTCTTTGTAATTAGCCTGCATCTTAGAAATGTATTTTTTCTTTTTCTTTTTTTTTTTTTTTAAGAGATTTTTGCTATTGGGCATGTGCCCTCACCAGAGAGACAGAGAGACAGAAAGCAAGAAATCACACCCCAGGGGTTGGCCACACTGCAATCCTTTCTCCTCCATTCTCCTCTCAGGATTTTGGGCACGCACACACATGCACCCAGTATGAGTTTCAAGCCACCAGGTCCTGAACTTGAACCGGGGCTGACTACACGGGAGTCCAGGGAAGTAACCACTAGACCATCTGCTGGTCCTTAGATACGTTATAAACTATTAATAATTCTTCTTAGATAAAGGCATCTCTATATGTTTGCACTCTATAGCAGAAACTGAAAGATTTGAAGACACAGAAATAGAGGGCAACTGAAATAGTAGACAGAGATTGAACCAGGAGGGTGGAATAAGGAGAGAGGCTTAGAGAAAAAAAACTATTAACTAATTAACATGTATATGGGATTGTATAAAGAACACAACAAAGCAAAAAAAAGGCATTGTGATTCGTATATATGCACACATTCTTTTTCTCTCTCCACATAAAAATATATTCTACTAGTTTTTTTTAATAATAAGTAAGTTATTTTATAATCGATGGTATAAAATGTTTTCTTTGATGATGGATCTGGTAGTATCTTAGATTTGATAATCACACACTGTAAGCACACTTTGTAAAACCATGTTGTACCCCACAAAAATGTACAAAAATAAAGGTAAGTAAGAATTTATAAAATAAATACAGTTTTTTAAATGGGGGAGCTGTCTACCTGACAAGTCTCCTATCTTGGAAAAATGCTGAGTTCTGGGACAGGAAAAACAAAAACAAAAACAACCTGGACCTTATCTGCATGCGTCCAAGTCTGACCCAATTTCAGAGGTCATACAAAAAAAAGAAGAAAGTATTCAAATGCTTTATCTTTTCTGAAAATTTTACAGCCAACGACATCCTTGCATGAATGACATTAACACTCCACAGCATTAGTTCTAAAAACAAAGCAAAATGTCAAAAACCCTTTCAGCCCTTTTTGTTAAGAAACCCACTTTGCCCTAAGTCGGGTACTTTACTCTTCTTCCAATTTACGCCAAGGTGCAATCTGATATCTAAAAAATATCGTGCTGTTCTTTTCTTACTTTATCATTAGTTTCTTTGAAGAAATGGGGAACCAGCAGTTAGTGTAATGGCTATGTCGCTGGACTCCCACGTAGTCAACTGCAGTTCGTGTCCTAGACCCGGTGGCTTAAAACTCACGCCGAATGCGTGTGCGTGCGTGCCCAAGATCCCAAGAGGAGAATGGAGGAGAAGGGATTGTGGCATGACCATCCCCCCTGGGGCGATTTCTCGCTTTCTGTCTCTATGTCTCTCTCTGTCTGTCTGGTGAATGCACACGCCCTGTAGCAAAAACATGCACACACTCTGTGTAAAAAACCCGCCACAAAAAAAAAAAAAAAAAAAGAAGTCTCCAGTTGCTCTTCTCTCTGTTAAAATACTTTCTACATTGGCATCTCTCCCTGTTGGTTCTCTAACCCTTCTTATGTTCTCACACATACCCAAGTTAACATCAGGATAGTAATTCTCATCTGGGATGAGAATTTAACTTCCCAACCGACGATTAAAAAGCCCCTTCTGATTTGGGACCAGCATAATGGTTATGCTGCTGGACTCCCACATAGTCAACTAAGGTTCGTCCCCAACCCGGCAGCTTAAAACTCACACCAGGTAGCATATGCACGCATGCCCAAAATCCCAAGAGAATAGAGAAGAAATGACTGTGGCATGGTCATCCCCCCCCCAGGGGGTGGGGGGTGATTTCTTGCTTTCTGTTTCCCTCTGGTGTCTCTGGCAAACACATGTACGTGTCCTCTAGCAAAAATCTCTTAAAAAAAAAAAAAAGCCTCTGACTCTCAGGCATAGATCACCTTCTGGTTTATACACTACCATTCTACATCATTTGGGATTAAAAGAAGTGTGCTGCTACTCAATATATATTACAGGCATCCAAATATTCCTAAGTAAATGATTTATTAAACCACCTAAAACTGGCATTCTCCTTCCCTTAGCAAAGTCAGAAAACAGTCCTACTCTCCTCACTTAACGACCTGTTTAACCACCACTCGGATTTACGACCAGCTCCTCAACACTAATCTCCTTTCTCAGAAAGCCCACTTCTTAGTCCTTGTCTCATTCCCGCAGTTGGTTAGTATTCCGTACACGAAGCCTTTGCAGTCATATAAGACTGCACATTTCATTTATAAATGTATACTATTGTGCACCCATAGTAGTATTCAGAATAAAAGAAAACAATTATGCTGGATTTATCTTACTGTATTATGGCCTGTCTTGTCACTTTCTGGTGCTTATCTAATGCATGCTTTTTGTATGGATAAAAATGACATTATTCTAGAGTGGAGATGCTTTTGTCTATCTAAAAATGCAAATTCTATGGCACCAGGACCCACCAGAAAGCATCTGCCTTTAAGCTCCTCACTTATGGACCAATTAGCTTAACAACCTAGTCACAGGAATATAGCGTGGTCATTAAGTGACCTATAGTCACAAGTTGAGGAAGGTATTTGGTGACATAAGAGCTGCCTTTTGGGACCCACAGAAGAAATGGAAGGTACCTGTGGGATCGGGAGAGTTCAGAACATTAACCTACCATTTTTTAAATCGGGGGTAGAGATGAGGTCCGTGCTTGTCACAAGCCTCCTTTAGAGTTCTGTGAAAATGGACAGCATCCTCTTGATTCAAGTATGTTGGAGTGAGATCACACCCACCACCAAACCACCACTGCTTGTTACCTACAGATCAAGACAAGACATTCTGATGTGGACTCTGACAAACCCAATTTATCAGCTTAACTTATCAAATATGAAATGGATGAGTATAAAAAACCATGGGACCAGCAACGGACGTAATGGCTATGTTGCTGGCCTCCCATGTAGTCGACTGCGGTTCGAGTCCCAGACCTGGTGGCTTAAACTCATGCCGGGCACGTGCTAGTGCACACCCAAGATCCCGAGAGGAAAATGGAGAAGGGACTGCGGTGTGGCTATCCCCACTGGAGGGTGATTTCTCGCTTTCTATCTCTCTGTCTCTCTGTCTTTCTGGTGAGCACATGCTCCCTACAGCAAAAACCTCTCAAAAAAAAAAAAAAAGTAACTGAATTTAGCTCTGAAAATCAATAAGGCTTAGGAAGAAAAGCAGCAATAAAAGCAGAAAGAAAAGTAAATAAAAAATTGAAAAGAGAGGAAAATGATCTGCAGGACATTTTAAAATGTCATGAATGACAAAACACCATGCAGGAGGGCTGGGCAGTGGACATCAACTCTGGCTGCACATCAGAATAAACACCTCTGCCTTATCACAATTTTAATGAAACAAATCTCCGTCCCAGAAATCCAGTTTAAAAACTCTCAGGAAATTCTGATACTCCCTATAATAAGAACCACTACCATCTCTACCCCTTTCACCCAGAAAGGATAAAAACACTTGCTTAGTATTTGAGAATGACTGTTCTAAGTGCTTACTTAGGTGTGTGGGCTGTCATACCAGTTATCAACTGTTTTTAGATTTTTGCCATAGGGCACATGCACTTACTAGAGACAGAGAGAGAGAAAGAAGTGGGGAAAGTGAGAAATCACCACCTGCGCCTAGGGCTGGCTGTGCTGCAACCCCTTCTTTTCCATTCACCCCTTGGGATTTTGAGCATGCACACACACGTGCCTGGTGTGGTTTTTAAGCTGCTGGGTCTGGGACTCCAACAGCCCAGTTGGCCAGGTGGGTAGGATCCAGTACCGCACCTTAACCAGCACATCACCTGCTGGCCCACCAGTTACCAACTTTTAAACATGAGAAGGTTGAACCAAACTGAATGGCTTCAAAATGAAAAGTTAAAGCAGTGACTTTAGATGCCATCATCTGCAGAGACCCCCACAGGAGTAGGTGTGACACTGCACAGGTGTTCTGCCCAGAGGTAACAGATGGCCCTGCTGATGGACAACACAGTCTAAGATCATATGAATGGGAGGCACAATCCATATAAACCCACTGCAAATGCTCTGGTGACTAGTGAAATGGTGTAAAATATTTTCCAAAAGCACGTTTTCAGTTTCACTTCATACATAAGGTTTTCCTTCAAATATAATGAATTCATATGTGCAAAGACATCTGAGTGCACTTTAATGTTTGTGTTCATTAAATCCTTCCTTCTATGTTGGAGAAAATACGGAGAAGTCAGAGTTTATCAATGTCATTTTCACTTTTGACATCTAGCATATGAATCTATTGCACCTGCCAAGTACTAAGCCTTCATATACCTCATGGAAAAGCCACTTAAGATTTTATTTACTGTTTCTCACTTTTGGATGCTATGCTCTCTTATCTGTTTTATTTTGTGGGGCCAGTAAGCAGCATGGTGGTAAAGGTGCTAAACACTCCCATGTGAACGACTCCGGTTTGAGTCCCAGACCTGGTGGCTTGCTTTCTGACTTTCCCTCTCTCTCTGGTCAAATTAAAATAAAATGAATAAATAAAATTAAATAATTCTTAAACACATACACACACACATATTTTATGGGGGGGTTTTTTAGAATTATTTTATTTAACTTTATTTATTTACTTATTTTAATTTGACCAGAGAGGGACAAAGAGAGAGAGAGAGAGAAAATGAGAAAGCAAGCCACCAAATCTGGGACTCAAACAGTGGTCAGCCATGTGGGAGTCCAGCACTCTTAACCACTATGCCACCTGCTGGCCCCTTGTATGTTCAATTGTCAGAGGGCACCTGAGAAAGAAAGATAAAGCACCCTCTAGTGGGGCATGACCACACTGCAATCCCTTCTCCATTTCTACATCCTTTCGAGACTTTGGCATGCACGTACTCTCACCTGGCACACCCTACCTGGTCTGTTTTTCAACCCACTAGCCCAGGACTCAAACCATAATAAGACATGTGGGATCCAGCTTCCCTTAACTACTAGGTTACAAGGCTGGCCCTAAAATGCACATTTTGCATGATACTTTCCTGAGCTCCTGAGTTCCTTACCATCAGCTTCTTCTACTTCAAAGTATCTATAGTTGAAGTGGATAGTAGGAGCGTGAGGGTTCTTAGGGTGGATAACAGAGCTCACACCCATAGCAGAAAACGGCAATTTACCTGAAAAGTAAAATACGTGGTGAGTTGCATTCAATCACCTAGCTTGACACAAATAAACTCTAATGTGACTTCGGAATAGATTGTTTTTTTTTTTAAGCTGCTTTTTAAATTGTCTCTTAAAATTTAACCTTTAAAAAGTAACTGTGAACATACTTATCTGGCATATGTACCCAAATAGGCCTTTCCAGAAGCAATCTTTATTTTATAAATAAAATGGAGTGAAAAAGATTTGCAGGGACTATCAAGTGCTAATAAGACTGTCTAACTTACCATCTTTAGTCTTCAGATTTTTTCCTCTGCTTCTCATTTGTTTTGCTGCTTCCTCAGAAAGATTTCCATGAACAACAGAAATGCTCACCCCAGCCTTTTCAAAAACACGCCCATCTTGAAGAACACAGCTGATACCGCCACCTCCTGTTTATAGAAGCATAAAATTGAGACTGTAAGAATATGTGCACACTGAACTCAACCCTTACACAAAAGTAATGGGAGTAGGGGTTATCTTCCTCCTCTCACTCGCAAATTTTCTATCATATTATCATAGAAATATTCCAAAATAATAAAAAAAAAAAACCTCAGAACACTTTTGTAATACTTTTGGTCCCAAGCATTTTGGTTAAGGGACACTCAACATATATAAGTCTAAGAACTGGAATTTAATACCAAAGTATTTTGATATTAGAAGGAAAAACTTCCTATCAGGAAATCTGATAGATGCATTTGCTAGAATGATTCACAAACCAATGAAATAATTCTTATGCAATAAGAAAAAGAAGTGGGGAGATGCTAACACAAGGACAGCCTCGGCTGGGGAATCTGTGGGTGTGTAGGGCCCTCCTTCCCATCTTTAATGGAAAGTAGATGAAATGGGGGGGACTATGTTCATTAACTCACTTTGAGTATTTAATCGTGTTATCTACAAATACTCAAGATTTCTACAATAAATGCCATTATGGAATTGCAGATTTTAGTACAGGCAACTTTTCCATTAAAAAAAAATTGCCTGGGAGTAGAAGTGTTTCAAATTTTGGAATACTTGTAAATACATGAGATATTCTACAGAGGGAACTAAAGACTAAACACAAAATTCATTTAGATTCATACACATCTTATATATGTAGCTTACACAATATTTTTAATATTTCACCTCTTGTTTGTAGGTACGGAACTTTACTTTGGAGCATTTCAGATTAGAAATTCCCAACCTATACTAGGTAGATTGCAGATTTGGACACACCCCTGATGATCCCTTCAGTGTCATGTGTTGCTGTTGTTTTGTTTTAGGGCAGGCGGGCTCCCTGGAGACACAGAGATAGAAATCGAGAAATCATCCCCTGATAGCCACGCCACAATCCCTTCTCCTCCATTCTCTTGTCCAGATCTCTCTCTCTCTCTCTCTCTCTCTCTCTCTCTCACACACACACACACACACACACACACACGCACACGCACACAAACTCTCAGCATGAGTTTAAATCGCCGGATCCGGGACTCGAACCGTAGTCAACTAGGTGTGAGTCCAGCGACGTAACAATTACGCCATCTGCTGGCCCCAGTGTCTATCTTGTTAACAACGTCCATTCCAACGAAGCAGCCCCTCTGTGGGTATCCACAGCCTAAATCCGCATCCCTTATTCTGGGCTATTTTCTGCCAGCCAGTCAAAAGCCAACGTTTTCCCTCCATCGCCCTCCTCACCTTCCTTCCTCTCCCACCGGTCCACTGAGAAGTTGGCGCCCCCGTCTACCTGTGCCAGCGCCTGGCACACCTGGGCCTGAGTCTCGAGGATCAGCAGCTCCATCTTAGTCTTCATGTCGCCCGGCCTCCTCCGCAGCTCGCGCAGATCGGTCACCGGTGCAGCCATGAAGCAACTGCAGCGGCGGGAGAGCTCGTCCTCCTCCTCCGGCCTCCCAGGCGAAGGGCTCCGCGTCCCCGAGCTCTTGGGCACCATCTCCGCCTGCTGCACGTGCCCCAAGGCGGCGGCGGCCAGCCCTGCCAGCGCC